>NW_024610082.1:0-124999 GCF_016920785.2 Ixodes scapularis | reverse complement strand
GGGAAGCAAGAAGCGTCAAAGGGATATGCCTCGAACTTGGCGTTTCTTGAGATGTCAGCGATCATAGTGGATTTGATGTCCCCCTAATCATCGCCGTGGGCTCAAGTTTGGGATTGTTTCCAACGTGATGGGGCCCTAAACTCGTCAAGCAAACAGTTGGTGCCGAAGTTGACGGAGCGCACCAATTGGACAATCACGACGATGACTTAGCGTTTTTGTAGCCGAAGTCTAATCGGCGAGCTCCGCGAACTTTCGGCTCCAACTTTGTGTTTTACGAGTTTAAAGCCCATGGTCTCTAAACAAACAGAGATATTTTTGTTGAGATTAATGCAAGGGCATAGAATAAAAAACTATTCGGCACAGACATTTAAGATTGCTTCCATGTGGGAATGGGAAAGCATGACGCTCGCATTAGGCACAGCTAGTCATCCAAAATCGTGGAGCCGCGGTGGAGTCGGGTAAGCGTGCTCGTCGCGCACCCCATAGGCTCGAGTTTAATTCCCACCTAGACCAAAATGTACAAAATTTATTTTCAAAGCCATAAATTTACTTCGTTCACAGGAACCTCACTGAGAAATTTTTCGCGGCCAATGGGATTTCAGCTGCCGTTTCGCTGTTACAAACAATGTTTAGCCAATAAGAATTTAGTTTTCGTTTTCGCAGGCTTCACCGGCCTCGCTCAATGAGACAGTTAATGCTTTTGCTTTAAAAATAATATAATGAGAAGGACCTTTGAAAACTAACGAAAAGACAAGGTGTGCTGGCGCGCTGGTGAATTAACAAACCAAACCATTCTCTCCGGGATTCGGTAGGGATATTTAGCACGATGGTCATTAACAGATAATCAAGTTGAAGTAAGTATGGAGAGTGGATAGCGATACCAGTTTTGAAGTTTTAATGCAACTTCTATGCTATAATAACGTTCCTTTGAAACGGAAATACTGTATTTGTTCAGATCGTCTTTTAATATAGATAACTCGATTTACGCGCTCTAAGCTTCCTAAAAGGCTCGAAGTAACGACCATACATGACCGTTTCT
This sequence comes from Ixodes scapularis, assembly GCF_016920785.2. Classification (NCBI taxonomy): domain Eukaryota; kingdom Metazoa; phylum Arthropoda; class Arachnida; order Ixodida; family Ixodidae; genus Ixodes; species Ixodes scapularis. Next base: position 123,960 of record NW_024610082.1, on the reverse strand, counting down.
TCTATTGAAAACAAGTGCAAGCCTCGAGACACGCCTCTTTTTTATAGTTATTTTAAGAATAACAAGGAGCTGTGTTGTTCGGTCGCGTCGGTCTTTAAAGGGCCGTGCATTGTTATACGGGGACATCACTTCCCCGGTGTCTTCCTCTCCCTTCCACCTAGCGCTCTCCTATTCCTCACCCGAGAGGAGCAGGCCATTGGTATGAGACCTCCGAGGTACCGAGGTCGGAATGCCGGGTTTTCTGCGCCACCTAAAAACGGCCAGTACGGGGCAGAGACCGGACTCGAGTGCAGCGTCAGCATTTTGACTGGGATTGTGTTACCAGCACTATTGCACTAGGTACCAGCGCAACGACCCTGGTACCTAGGAGGCGATGATCCGGGTAAATTGGCAACTGGGTTCGAGCAACTGCACCCCGAGGGAAGGAAAGGAAAGGCTAGCGCGTGAATCATAGGGGGCCTATTTATCAAAGCGTCGGGCCCCCTTCTTCTCCTCCGTAAACCAGACGATGTAACACCCATGAAAGCGCGCCAATCAGAGCACCGAAATCGGCTCGTTGACTTCTTCCACAAGCATTTCCAAACACGCGAACGGGGCCCTTTTTTGCCGCTTCGATTCCGAGGCGTGGTTAGCTTTCCTCCCGCGATCGATCAGCCTCACACCAACATTCTCCGAGCAAGTTGGGGAAAAGTTCCGTGTTCGTTCAACCGCCCTGCTTATATCGGGCGTCATCCTCGCAATTATTACTTAGTTCATCGTGTTTTTTTTTTCCTGGGTAGCGCTTGACGGAGCACGCATGCACATGCCGCGTGAGTGAATGATGGAGAAGCGAGCTTGTCAGGAATGATTCCTTCTTGCTACTGATAATGATAACACTATTTTGCGTGTGCCCATACACTACCGTATCTGTCTCCTGTGTGGTTCGTAGCACATGAACATCAAACGCAATTTCTGTGACAGAGTTGTTTCTGTTTACTGTGACTTTACGCAATTTTTCTTGCTTCCTATCGTGCGATGCATTTTGTTTACCTGCTTCTTTAAACACATTTTTAATACTCCATTTTAGGGTCGAAGCTCCTTAGGGGCTAGACATGCCCGTATGTCCGTCCACAGTCGGGTGCACGTGCTCCTGCTCGTGAGCTCCCGCGCTCACGTGCTCACGTGCATGTGAGCACGTGCTCCCGTGCTCGTGTAGGGCAAAAAAATAAACAACAACCGCATCTCCACGTGGTGAATGATGTTGATTCGGGCGAAACTTTGGTGGTGTTTGTCTGCGTAGATGGTGAGCCGCAGCATGCCGAGCCTTTCGTTCGTTTTCATCCATGTCAGAAAGAGAATGTGTGGCATTGAACGTGGTTATATACGCATTTGAGCATTTGACTGCAGCGTGACATGAATGAAAACGAACGAAAGGCTCGGCATGCTGCGGCTCAGCGTCTACGCAGGCAAGCACCACCAGAGCTTCGCCCCAATCAACATCAGTCACCACGTGGAGATGCGGTTGTTTTTGTTTTTAGAGCGCAGCTCTTAGGGGCCCGTTCCCGGCTTGAGCGGCGTCGCCGTCGCCGTCGCCGTCGCCGTCGGCGTAACCGCGCGGTGCATTATGGGTAAATTTCCCCGCTAAATCTAGCGGAAAAAATTTCCCCGCTAAATCTAGCGGAAAAATTTCCCCGCTAAATCTAGCGGAAAAAATTTCCCCGCTAAATCTAGCGGAAAAAATTTCCCCGCTAAATCTAGCGGAAAAATTTCCCCGTCAAATCTAGCGGAAAAAATTTTCCCGCTAAATCTAGCGGAAAACTTTCCCCGCTAAATCTAGCGGAAAAAATTTCCCCGCTAAATCTAGCGGAAAAATTTCCCCGCTAAATCTAGCGGGAAAATTTCCCCGTCAAATCTAGCGGAAAAAATTTTCCCGCTAAATCTAGCTGAAAACTTTCCCCGCTAAATCCTAGCGGAAAAAATTTCCCCGCTAAATGTAGCGGAAAAAATTTCCCCGCTAAATCTAGCGGAAAACTTCCCCGCTAAATCTGGCGGAAAAAATTTCCCCGCTAAATCTAGCGGGAAAATTTCCCCGCTAAATCTAGCGGAAAAAATTTCCCCGCTAAATCTAGCGGAAAAAATTTCCCCGCTAAATCTAGCGGGACTTTCCCCGCTAAATCTAGCGGAAAAATTTTGGTCACGTGACCCGGGGGTCACGTGACCTGGGGAGTCACGTGACCCCCTCCCGAGGTCACGTGACCTCTGAGGGGGCACGTGACCCCCGAGGTCACGTGGCCCCCCCCCCCCGAGAACACGTGGCCCTCAGTACCCTCCCCTCCTCCTCCTCAAGAGCTGCGGCCAATTCGGCGTTACAGGGAGTGGTAAACGGCTTTCACTTTTTTTACACAAAGATTTGCTTTGTAGTGCCAAAAGTATATACACTTCTTTCCATGTTCTCATTTATCTACAATATGTTTTATTTTATAAAAATATTTTTATATTTTTTTTCTTAAGATGCACGCAGGAAAAAAAAAGAGTATATTCTTACACGCCTTGTCACATATCTTACACCCCAAAACTCCAAAAGGACGTACAGTGCTGTGATATTAAACCAACTCAGGGATGGGCAAAACACATGCAAATATGTATCGAAATACAAATACAAAATACTTCGTCAAAAATGTATTTAATTACAAATTTAATTACGATTCCAAAAATAATTTAAATACAAGATACAAATACAACCAAATGTATTTGGTCTCCTCCAAATACTTTTCCAAATACATTCCTCAAAATTTGCGTCAGCGACTTCAGGGCGCCTCCGACGGGTTTCTGGGCATCTCATTTCAATTTTGCATCGCACACTCGAGAGTTAGTGTGCGAGGCTCTAGTAACGTAATAGAAATATAATCACAAAAAAATATAATCAGCTCGGACGTAATAGGTGAAAAAGGTACAGAGCTTCAAGCAGCTTTTTTTGTCGATTACATTTTGGTATAGACCAACAAAGAACCGAGAGGACCAAGACGCGCAGCTCTAGCTGGAGAATTTTTTTTATTGTTGCAACTCGCACCAGTTACGAAACTCTGGACGACCCGCGCATCTAGAATGTTCCAGGAAAAAATATGGATGGAAATCAGGCTGGAAAGCATCACAAGTTGTCACAGGCCCTTATTTAGCCAGTCTGCCTGTGAACGTCAATATCGTCACTATTCTTGCCCTGGACTAGCACCGTTATCACAAAGTCACTAAACGCTTGTGCTTGATTGAGAGACGCTGCATTCGGTGCAGAACGTAGCTTTCTTCCTGCTTTCGACAGTGCCTTTAAAATAAAGCCGGAAGAGGAAAAGAAAAAAGCCCCATGGCCGAATAAAGGATGGAGACTATATCTTACAACCTAGTGCATAAAAACAAGAATTGTCGTGACAATAAATTTGAGGGATGTATTTTCGCCCGCCAAATTGTATTTAATTACAATTGTATTTGAAATACCCACGTTTTAGTATTTAAATCAGGGATGGGCAGTATTTCAAATACAAGTATTTGAAATACGTATTTCAAATACTTTGTGTATTTTGCTTTTATATTTAATTACGAATTGGGTAATATATTTGACATATGCATTTAAATACTAAAATGTGGGTATTTCATATACAATTGTAATTAAATACAATTTTGTGGTCGAAAGTACATCCCTGAAATTTATTATCACGACAATTCTCCTTTTTATGCATGTGGTTGTAAGATATAGTTTCCATCCTTTATTCGGCCATGGCGCATATTCTTTCGTTCCTCTGGCTTTATTTTAAAGGCACTGTCCAAAGCAGGAAGAAAACTACGTTCTGCACCGAATGCAGTGTCTCTCAATCAAGCACAAGCGTTTAGTGACTTTGTGATTACGGTGCTAGTCCAGGGCAAGAATAGTGACGAAATCGACGTTCACAGGCAGACTGGCTAAATAAGGGCCTGTGACAACTTGTGATGCTTTCCAGCCTGATTTCTATCCATATTTTTGCCCGGAACATTCTATATGCGCGGGTCGTCCAGATTTTCGTAACTGGTGCGAGTTGCAACAATAAAAAATTATCTAGCTAGTGCTGTGCGTCTTGGTCGTCTCGGTTCTTTGTTGGTCTATACCAAAATGTAATCGACAAAAAAGCTGCTTGAAGCTCTACTTTTTTCACCTATTACGTCCAAGCTGATTATATATTTTTTTTTGTGATTATATGCCTATTACGTTACTAGAGCCTCGCACACTAACTCCCGACTGTGCGATGCAAAATTAAAATGAGATACCCAGAAACCCATTGCAGGTGCACTGAAGTAGCTGACGCAAATTTTGAAATATGTATTTGGAAGAGTATTTGGAGGTGACCAAATACATTTGGTTGTATTTGTATCTTGTACTTAAATGCTTTTTGGAAATGTAATTAGATTTGTAATTAAATACATTTTTGACGAAGAATTTAGTATTTCGTCAATAAATACATTACCCAATTTGTAATTAAATACAAACGCAAAATACACAAAGTATTTGAAATACGTATTTCAAATACTTGTATTTGAAATACTGCCCATCCCTGAACCAACTCTACCAAATTTCGCCCGCGGCTTGATAGCCGAGGTGGACAACTTATTAAAACAGCTAATGTACGTGTGACTGACTGGGAAAAATAATTGGGGTTTTCCTAGCCCTACTGCAAAACCTCAGTGGATTGTTTGTTCTGTTTTTTCTGTCTTTGATACGCACTTTAGGTGTTTAATAAGTTATATCCCACCGGCATCAAGCCTCTCGTAAAAGTTGGGGACGTCAGTTGGACGTCAGTGCGCTGTCAGTCGAACTGCAGCTTTGGGGTGTCGTATATATGACAAGGGTTGTAATGGCAGCACCCATTGTTAAGAGTGTGTTTTCATTTCGGTATGGTAGTTGTTAATTAGAAGGGGCTTATCATGCGTAAAATATAATTTTGAACTTCACATTGGTGATTTTTAAATAATTTTGTTTTGCAAACGCTTTTTTTATTGACATGATTTGCTTCACTATTCATGTTCTTTTTTTTACGTATAATTGTTATGCTTTTAGCATGATAAATATGTCTGCTTGTAGTCCGCCAAGGACGAACAGCGCACAGGGCCAATTGTCAAGCATTTTCACCTTTTGCCTTAGGCCCCCTCCCTGGTACAGCACCGCAAAACAGATAGAGAGAAAAAAATATTAAATGTCAAACAACAAATGTTAGAGAAACAAAACTGAGACAAGCAAGATATGCCTTGGCAGACTCAAGACGATAACATTCGTTCACTCATATGTAAACTAAAATCACGAAAGCAAGCAAAAAAGAACGTCAGGGTTATCTCGATAATTATCAGTATTATCTTTCTGAATTATCGCTAAAAGAGACGGAGAGGAGAAACATAAACAAAAAAAAAAAAAAAAAAACGTCGAGACGCCAGACTGGACACGGAACATGAAAATCTATCGACCCCAATAAAATCATTGATTTTACTTTGCCATAAACAACTTTGTAAAAAAAACCATACCTGAATTCTGTTTTAGACAACTAAGACAAATAGAAACAGGTGTAGCATTGTTTTGTCATAATAGAAACACCTCATCGCTAATGAAGCTTAATCTGCATAGTTAACCTTACGTTGCGTGATTTTTAATACATATTGTCTGAAGCATGTCCGTCCTTGTCCGTCCTTTCTGTTTATTCTTTCTGTAACAAGTCATCAAAACCAACGCTCTCAAATACAAAAGAAGCTTTTTTTTTTTTTTTTGAGGGCCCAAATGGGGTTGCGTATTTACTTCATATACGAGTCAAAATATATAATAATGCCTTAATCTAAAGTCTAAACCCAAAGACTACGATGAACAAAAAAAAAATATAGATGTATCGTGTTATCCGTTATTTTGATTCCTCCAAGACCCACCAGGGTTTAGATCATGATGTTTCCCACAGAGTCACTGGTTGCCTGAAAAACGTATGGTGTGGTTAGTTCCCCGATCATTTGATTATAGCTCCACAGAAAATCAGATTGCTGCATTATCCAATGAGGACACAGAAGAACCAATCAGGAAGCAAAGGGTGCGAACATAGTGAGCCACACCCTGCGCTTCTTAAGTCCTCAGTGACTATACACGTTTACCCGTATGCTTTGACTTCTTCTATTCACTTTTTTTTTTCTTGAATGATTGCGTCATGAGATATTTCATTAGGGCGGTTCGGGTTGCTCAGTAAGTTTAAAATTGGCATACAAAAAAAAGTGTGACAAAATGGGGCACAAGGATAAAAAGACTAGTAACTCCAATCACTGAACATGCACGATCTCACTCGACTAATCCTAATGATGGCCACCGGAGGGGTTGTGTAGTATTCACATTTGACGAAAATAATGTGTTCGTAACTTTACCTCTTTAGAATATTTGTGCTATATATATACCAGAGACTTCATTTTTTTTTCGCGGGTGAGATTTTTTTTTATAGATATTCGTCAGTTTTATAAATCTTCATCAAATATTAAAACTATTATTACAGTGGTGCAACGCGCGGTAGCGGAGGCCGCAGACAGGCCTATTTGTTATTTGAATAAAAAAACAAAAAAACATCAGAAATACAATATTGTCGAGGGATTAACTGCGTACCTAATTTCACCAGCTCAAAAAGTCGGCGACGAGAAATAACGAAAGCTGCAGTTTCATTTTCGTCCTTAATGTATGTATAATAGCATAAAGCTTTAGTATTCCGGTAGAGTAGCATATCCCTTATAAATTATTCTAAATTATTTCCGTATAATGAGTCGCTATTTAACCAACAAGAGAAAACGATATCTAGTTAATATATGCGCAGAGTGCGGAGTTGTCGGTAAATACTGGATGTTTTTTTTTTTTTTAAGGAAAGATATTAAAAAAACGGTCTTTGTTCCTAAAATGGATGCTGTTTTTACTTTGTATTTAACGGGCTCGGCGCATGCTAGACGGGGTAATATGAATGCGATTCGTCGACTAATTAACTCAAGTTGCTTAGAGAACATTTGAACTGTATGCTTTATTTGTCATACTCCAATCGCAGCTGTAAAGCCAATCACTAATACTATTTAGGCCAATTTATACAATTTTTAAAACTTCAACGACTCTTTAGATATTTAGCAAAACGTTTTCGAATGTTTGCGGAAATCGTAAGAAAACGTGCGCACAGAACGCGCCTCATTATCAACGTATACGAGTGACGTACCTGTGCTGCTCAAGGCTTCTTTATTTGGGCAGCGCGTGGTTGGTGGAAGCGTCAATCGGACGCCGCCTAGATATCGATAAAGTGCCCCCGAGTTACTCTCCTCCGCATTATTTAGGGTACCCGTCCTAAACAACCAGGCGCGCTTCTGTGCCCGCCCTTTTCGAACTGCCGACAAGTATGCGAAAAACTTACGGATGAATATCTCAAGGGCCATTGCTTATTCTCAAATGGTACAAATTGTTTCTATCCATTATCGTAAGTAGTCTTTAAACTTCCAATATTCGCATAACTTATACAACCATTACTCAAAAAGTTCATGAGGCAGCCTAGGTATAGTCATGAATATCGCCCCGTCTACTGTTCGCCGAGCCCTTAAATACACAGTAAAGACAGCACCCACGTAAGGGTCCCCCACCATTTCTAAAAATAATTTTACCAGTAGAAGGATAACTCTGTATTACGATATATGAACCCCGAAGAGAGACTGCGAAACCCGCTTTAATCAGACAGAAAAAAGAAATATTAAACTGGAAAAATTCTTATTGCAGTCGTTTTTTTAATTAAGAAATACCAAGCTTCGCTGAAGATAAGCTTTACCAACATCTTTATTTTGCATTCGTCCCAAGCGTAGCCTTAATTCTGCTGTTCTTGAGGCTTCATCTTCGGTAACCGAGTTCATTTTACTTTTTTTTGCATCTGGAAAAGCTTGTGGAGTATTGATTTATTTATTATTTATTCATACTGCTCGCCTTTTTTAAGGCTTTGGCAGGAGTGGTACAACTTAAATTCGAATATACAATGTTCGGTCATATAAAATCAACACCGTTGGTAGTGCCCCACAGCACTGCAGCACTAATTACAAGCATCAATTCACACCAAAAGAAACACAAACGTGGAAAGATAAAAATGAAAACGCACTTGGTTTCAAAATAAGAACTCGATCGGAGTCAAAGGACTGAAAGAAGAGCAAGGCGAACGTGCAACAAGGTTTTGACAGAATCATATCTACTCGGCTCGCGACAAAAACCGTGACAACGAACCCTTTCGACCACATCGGCTGGCGATGACTCGCAAGACGGATAAAAACGACAAAGAAAGCACACATCAAGGTTCAAAACAGGATTGTCTCTTCAATTCGTGATAGAAACTGTGAAAAAGAAACGCTCTTGACCACGTCAGCTAGCAAGGAATTCCACTCGCGGATAGTGCGTAGAAAAAACGAATGAAGAAAAGCATTGTTTTTAAAAGGAAATTCTTTGATCAACAGTCCGTCTGATCTTTTTGCCCGTTGTTGGAAGAAAGAAATATAATTGCTTTTGTTGATTTTTAGGCTGTCGTCAACAATAAGGTACAAAAATTTAAAACTGTCCCTGCGGCGTCTTGGTTCCAGGCATTCGATGTTAGCCACTGCTATGAGCTTTCTTGGTGATACTGACCAGCTGTAGATGTTGTAAATAAATATAATTGCCTTTATTTGTATTTTCTCCTGCTTCGTTATGTTTACCTCCGTATGTGGATCTCATACCACGGTAGCGTATTCAAGGATAGGCCGTACGTAAGTTTTGTAGGCAATCAATTTCGCTGATATGCTAAAAAGACCCAGGGACCGTCTTAGATAGCCTTGGTTTTGGTACGCGCAATTTACAATGTAGTCGATGTCGTTGTTCCACCGCAGGTCGGATGATACGATGACTTCCAAGTATTTAAAAAATCCACTTTTTGCAAAGGTGCGCCATCTATCTTGTAGTGAAATTGTGAAATGCTTTTTTTTTTTTCGCGTGATGGTCATACATGCAGACTTTGTTGCGTTAAGTGTCATCTGCCACGCTTTGCACCGCTGATTAATTTTTTCCAAGGAATTTTCAATAAGGAGATGATCTCCAGGAGCAGTAACTTCTCTATAAAGAATGCAGTCGTCTGCAAAGAGATTGATCTGCACTGGAATGTTGTTTAAAACATCATTAATAAATACGAGAAACATTAGGGGCCCGAGAACAAATCCCTGTGGTACCCCAGAGTCAGCAGAAACGGAATCAGTGAATGTAATGTCAATTACAACGGCTTGGCAACGGGACGATAGATTTTCACTAATCCAGTTTGTGATCGTTTCGTTTCTTAAAGTTGATTTTAGTTTTATTGGCAGATTCGGCTGCGAAAGTTCATCGAAGGCCTTCGAAAAATCAAGGACTACGTCCACTTAACCACGCCGGCTTAAAACTTCTGAAAAATAGTGCATAGTTTCCACCAACTTTGTGGAAGCAGAGAGGGCTCTGCGAAAGCCATGTTTCCTGGGATGAGGCAAGTTATTTGATTCTAAAAACGAAAAAAAGTGTGAGCTCACATTACGTGTTCCGGTACTTTTCCTGTGGTGCATAGCAATGCAATCGGGCGGTAATTCGTCACCAGCTGTCTGTCTATGGCATTAAAAAGGGGAATAACTTTGGCGTATGTCCACTCAGGCGGCACTCTGGCTTCTACAAGAGAATTCGGAAATATTATTGCAAGATATTTAGCACACCACTCCGCGTAACGACGCAGAAAAGCGTTTGGAGTGTTGTCTATACCAGTATACTTTTTATCATCAAGATTAAAAAGCAAGGAAAAAATTCCGTTTTCAGAGAATGATAAGTCATCTAAGAGCGGGGTATTTACCGGCAAGTCATAGTTTGGGCATGTGTTGTTATATCTTATGAAAGTTGATTTGAAGAAGTCGTTGAAACAGTTGGCCATAGTTGCTTTGTCGCCTATCTGTTCCCCATTTACCTTAAGGTTTGTAATTGCCTGCTTACGTGGTGAAAAATATCTCCAAATCTTGTCAGGAGAGGAGAGCATAAAGTTTCGGAGGTTTTCAGAATGAATGTAAAGTTTGGCCGTGTTTATTTGATTTGTTCTTTCAATTGAGTTCTGAGATCAAAAAGAACGCCCATTTTGCCGTCGCTTGGGTGTCTCTTACAACTTTTCCTTGTTCTGTTAGTTTTTCATACTAGGTTATATTATCCCGAGTCATTCAAGGATTCTTCCTCTGCGCCGTCTTCTTGAATTTCGGTACGTATTTGTTAATGCAAGAATGAGCAAGGGATTTAAAAAATGACCTGAGTTCATCGACGTTTCGTTGTACAGAATCCCCAAGGGTCAAGTAATAACCGAAGGCAATATCTAATTCGTCTAGTATACAAATATCGTTACCTCTTGCAAAGTCAAGTACGCTAGTTTGCTTAGCTTGAGTTGGTGTATTAACACCGGCAGCAATTGACAGTAGGATTGTTTTGTAGTCGCAAATGGTATCCAGAAAAGAGAGCGTGTAGTGTTTTCGAGCGGGGCCGCTGCTTACGAAAATCAAGTCTAGTATTGACCGGGCTGGGCCACACACACAAGTATCGCACTTTACCAACTGTGTCATGTTGCGAAAAAAAAGCAATATCGACCAGGGGCTCAGCATGCGTTGAAAGGGGGACCGGAAATGTAGAGGACCAATCGATCTCGGGCGAGTTAAAATCCCCAGCGAGAATAAAGTTACGTTCCCCCAAGTTGCTGTTCGTGATGTACTGGTTCAATTTTTCGAAAAATGATACTTTTAAATTTGGAGGCCGATAACATGCTCCTATAACAATGCTCACATTCGCGAGGGACGTCTTAACCCAAACGCGCTCCAGTTTCGGGATGTTATCTAAACTGATTACCGGTAAATCTTCTCTAAAGATGACCACAACACCTCCGCCACGCCTATCGCGGTCTTTACGTATCTTGCAGTATCCGGGAGGGAGTATCTCATGATCAGCAATATCGTGATTCAATTATGTTTCCGTTACCACAATCACGCCCGGTGATAGACCAAAATTGAGCTTTCCATATCAACCACCTTGTTCACCACACTTCTCGCGTTAATATTTATTAAACTAAATTCCCTGTAAGAGTCAGCTAGTGGCAGGTCCGCCCTTTTCCCTTGTGTGCCTCGTTGTAAATTGCTGCCTTCCGCTCCAGTGCCTGGTGGGGAGGATAGGCTGCTGCTTATGTATCTACTGTCAGTGTTGGTGTCCCGACCATAAATTGTTGCGTTCACCTTAATTTTGTCATAGATTAGTTTAAGTTTTGCTCCTTTCCTTTTTTAATCCGCTGCACTAATCCAGAGACTCCTACATGCTAAGAGGACAATTTCGGCATTCTGATTTGCCAATATTTATTGACGTCACAGAGCCTGATTTAAGGGGGAGGGGGGGGGGGGAGGCTGCAAGACTTAGGTAAACATGCTTACGCTTTAGTCCTTAGCCGGCTTTGAAACTTGCGTAGCCCATAAGCGTAAATGTAGCCGGTTAAACGATAACGCGTGAATGACTGAGGTGTGCTTACTTAATCATACCCCCTCCCCCTTGCTTCTTTCTCTCTTCTGTAAACCAGGCGTTGTGTAATGTCCGTGAAAACGCGCCAACCAGCGTGCCGAAATAGGTCCGTTGAGTTACTCCACAAGTCTTTCCGAACACGCATCCCGTTTTCTTCACTTCCAGCTGCCGGCACGTTTTCCAACTAATCGGGGCACGCGCGCTTTCAGTCGAGGACCTAGAATCCCTGGCATGTGTGCCATTTACTTTAACATATTCGTCGATAAACGCATATAAGTACCGATAATGGGAGAAGAAATTAACCCCGAAATAAAATACTTGAGAATAAAATCGAATTCAGCACGAAATAAAATATTTTCGGTTTCGAAGAATAATAAGCCGCGACAAGAGGGAACTCTTTTTATACTCTCACCCTGACATGGTAGTGAAAATTACGTCACTTTAAAGCGAATATCGTAAGAGACATAAAACCGAAATGTCCATTGTTTTTATTTATCTAATTTTTTCCCATCCTCGGGTTTTGATTGCTGTCTACATAGTTTCACCAGCTCGCTTTTTATTCTTTGTTGTCCTTTTCAAAGAAAGGTATTGTGCGGAGGGCCCACAGTTTTCAATTTACATTCCGGCCTCGTGCGTGGGCGTCTGACTCCTGCTTGTTTTATACAAGCTTTGACACCAGCGTTCTCTCGGCTCTAAGTAAACGTACGTGTTTATGTGTTCGCGCACTTTTGCTAAAGTCTTGCAAAATGTATATGTCTGCCTGTATGTATAATATATATGGTCGAGAAGTGCTTTGGTGCTCTTTCATGATGATCTAGGCTTTTCCAAATGTTTTTGCATGGTTTTGCTTTATCTTTAGGTAGATGGCTGCGCTTAGGATATTATATTTTATGCGAGAGCTATAACGTTTAATATTTTACTTTTTTGTTTATTATATATTGTTCACTTCAAGTAACGCACACAAAAAGTCTATTTAAGATAATATAATAAAATTAAACATGTTATTTCATTTTGATTATTTCAAGTTTCAGCTATTAGTACGACTTAATATTTAAAGTTACAATATTCAAACCCAATGCTAAAAGAAAAACCCTAGTGGCGGGAAGTATATGAATGTGTTCAGCGTACATATACTAATTTTATATATGTATTTAAAAGGTTGACATGATAACCAAAGAGCGGGGGAGGGGGGGGGGGGGACGGGACGGAAAACGCAAAGCTTTGGGGCGTTTGGTTGTCCGTCTCGTTTTCCTCCCGCTCCAGGCTTACCATGTAAGTATTGGAAGAGGTTGGTGTCACTCTTGCTTTAGCTGATATGTTTATTGGACAGATGATATAGGATTACGTCTTGGGATGGGTGTTCGTAATAGTAATTTAACCAATTATAATAAGAAAAGTTGTTGTTTCACGTGAGAAACCGAATTACCTTGGGCTTCAAAAATGAGGTTTGATCAGTACGCATTTTATAGTACGCGCAAGCCAAGACACGAGTATTTGAAAGCCTTAAAAAATAACCAAGAGCGTACCTAAGTTAAGATAATGATACAATAAGAAGTGTCTAAAGCCGGTTATAAAAAAAAAGTAACTCACAACATGTGAAAAATATGCAGATTAATCCTGTGCAATGTGCTCGCAGTTCGGCCAACTTTGATGTTGCCTTTCTGAATTTCTGAAGATATTTTTTTTAATTTTATACATATACTTATTTAATTATTTTTATTATCGCTACTCTATTTATAATTTGTTTTTATTTATAATTAAGTTTTTATGGATACCGTTCACGCGCAATCATTTTTTTTTTTTTTTTCGGTAGTGATGGTTTTTTTCAAGGGGAAACAGAGTAGTGCACTCGCTAAAATGTGCATACCTGGAACACCCCAAAGAAAATGACCACTAACAAAAAGTAGCGGCGTAGCTTTGCAATACAACAGCCCACAACAACAAAATATACTTTGACATTTCCAAAGAGCATGTTCCCATGATATTCTGAGAACAAAAATATCATCACGCAAAAAATTGCTGTTATCAGCCACCACAAAATCAATTGTACATCAAAACACCTATAGCCAAACGGCAATGGCCAGGCGGCTCCAGCAGGGTGAGAGCGCATGGTTATACCTTGTCTCGTTGTAACTTGGCAAAGGGTAAACGATAGGCCCCACATTGCGTGCCGAAGACTTCGAAATGCGCGACGTATACGAGCGCAACGTACACGTATTGAAGCATGACGCACCGAAAAGCCTGATACTTCTCCGGAGTTGAGGCGCGCTCCGGTGATAGGCAGTCACGTTCCGATTGGTCCGCCAGGGCCGCAGCTTCCACTCCACTGGCACGTTACGCGATCACGGCTTCCTGGCATACCGAGTATTTCTTGCTTCAGACACTAGGCTAAACGGCACCATCAGTGTAAATGATCACGTTTGAAGAATGCAGCCGCCACTCCCAGGGGTACCCAATATTACTTGTTTCAGTCGCTAGATGGCGCCAAACCAAACAGCATTGCAGGTTGCCTATAAGAAACTGCGATACTCATGTCATCAAGAATAACTGCAATTATAAGCTGAAATTTAGTGTCTACATGTAATATTGGATATCAAAAAATACTCTACTCCTGGCTTTAATTAGGTAGGTGAAATGGGAAAGTTTTACCTGGAATCGACAGTGCTCTAGCCAAGGTGTACGGCAGGTTGTTAGACTTTCTTAAGATTACAAATTAAAGGTTAAACCTTCACTCTAAGTAATGCCTGCGCGTCTACTTACACGCAAAACACTCTGTGGTCTACGAAATCAGCTCAGCGAATGATGAGGCGGAACATCCGTTTAGACCTAATAATGAATTCTGCGCTGTGGCATTACCCAATGCAAAGCGTCATCCTTCCGTTGTGTAATTCCACAGCGCAGACGTAATTTTGAGGTCTAAACAGATGTTCCGCCTATTTATCCGCTGAGCTAATTTCGTAAATCGCAGAGATTGACTGGTCGAGTGTTTTGCGGTAACTAGATGAGCAAGCATCTTTTACCAGTGTGGTATTGATTTTTTTTCTCAACATTGCTTGTTTTTTAGCCTGCAACCCTGACAACTAACTACGCAGTAACGAGTTATAGAATCGCAAGGAGCTGCAGCAACTGCCTGCACTTTTGCTTTGACTTCTCGGTACGTTTTTGTATGAAAATCTTGCTACCGGAGTTTGCGGTGCACAAGTCGCGTTTTTCTTTTCCGCCAAAATGTTTGTCAGAGCGCATACAGGGTTCCGACACATATTTATGTTTTTTTTATAAGTATGTACATTAACCACGGCAATTTGTCGTGGGGATAGTATTTCTCGCTTGAGTCGTTGACGAGAACATTTAGACTTGTTCTTGTTTGCGCATATATTTCGATTACCATAGATTTACGCGGGCATTCCAGTGTAGATGCGCCATGGCGACCATAGAAATATGTAGGTGAAAGTTACCTGCCAATTTATTCTCTCTTTTTTTTTCTGAAAACTGACGTTTGATTAACATTGAACACCACACCAACAACACTGAAGACTCTTTACCCAATCCTTCTTAACCTTTTCCTAGAATATTGTCGGCAATTATTATTATTATTATTTTTATGTTGTGAGCGTAGTTTCATTTTTTTTTAAATGGGCGTAAAACTGGGCATCCATCAATTATTGAATAAAATTTGTTTTTTCCCCATACACTTCACAATTTATGTTAGAAAATTCGAACGGCTTTTAGATTGTTCTGTTGTGATCATTATGCAATTTTCATAGTTAATTATTTTTTGAAAAATTGAAGAAATGCTCAGGCTAATCTTTAATTTTTTATAGTATGTCTTGAAGCTTGGCAAATATATCATTTTCCTTTTGAAGCCCTTTAGACGTATTAGAAATAAAAAAAAACTGGTTTGAAACACTAAATCAAAATACTTCACGAAAAAGGTTAAGTTGTAAAAAGTTCGTTCTGGCTGCCAAAACAGCCGTTCATTTTACCCTAAGATGATTCAAATACAACCGCAAAACATAACGATTTTAGAAGAAGACTTTATTGTATTTAATTTCTGAAAGTTTAGTTTCTGAAAGTACTGACATATTGCACTAGGCCTAGGACTCCCACACCTATGTCGCAAAATACTGTTAATCTGTTCCACTTTAGCTGAAAGTGTCGTTCGTGTGTCGTTGGGCGCATTGACTTTTCCGCTCACCAAAAGCGGTCGCAGTAGCTAAAATGCATCGCGCCATGATCGTAGGAGCGATCCAAGAGCGGCTCACCTTTTATTCATGAAGTAGTAGACGAGGGGGTTGTACATGGCGTGCGACATGGCCAGCCAGTACATGGCAAGGTAGACGTGCTGGATGTAGTCTACGTAGACCACGTTGGGGTGGTGAAAGACGTACAGGAAGTAGATGTGGTACGGCAGCCAGGAGACCGTGAACAGTGCCACCACCGTGAACAGCATCTTCACCACCTGAGGCAGAGGCGGAGGTGTAGCTTCCGGATTCTTGAAACATTTCGCACAACCCGAGGTATTAGTAATACATTTTTGTGTCTTTAATGTAACGAGCAGGGTCCAGATGCTCTGATGAACGGGTAAAGCTAATGTTTGAACTTATATGCCCATGGCGGCGTGTGCGTACAGGGCTCACGTATATGTTATACTTGAAACTAACACAAAAATTGACAACGACTTTTATCTCATAGTCCTATAATGTATTAAATTCAGTATTTAAAGGGGCGATCGTTTTAATTTGTTAAGAGGACATTAAATGGTCGTTTCGCCGGGTGAAGAACCTATATTTGTTCATTTACGCGTTACCTTTAGCGGGAAAACTAACCCTTAACAAAGGTTACGTGACGTCGATTCTGCTATTTAGTTTAGAAATAACTAAATTGGCGTTTAGTTTAGGTCACGTGACGTGCCGTCACGTGACGGAAGATATCCCTCTAAATATAGCGCGGAAATTGAATTCGTGTATCGCTCACATGACGTCAAATTCCCCGGTAGCTGTAGCGGGAAATACAAAGGACGGAAAGACGAACAAAATTTTGAGTGTCGTTAAAAAGCATTTTATGCTTTACAAAACAGACATTCTTCAACTATTTTTGTTCTAATCACTGACATCGTAAGAAACGCAGTAGGGCGGGCCGAGTTCCGAGTACATTAATATTGTTACCCAGCCTATAAGATTGCGGTATTAGAGAATAAGAAGGCCAAAGAAAGAATCACAAAGAAAAAAGATACAATAGAATAAGGCGTGTTTTTTATTGTAACAAACCTGGGACCTGAACTGGGCACAGAAACTACAAAAATATTTGTGAATACGAATATTGACTACATGTATTTTAAGGCCCAAAATGGAGATGCAAAGATACATTTGTCTTTTAGGCAACAGGGTATCCCTGAGATACTTCTAAAAAAAGTCAAAAATGTGTTCCGGAGTACAGATACAGACACATATAGAAAAACATTTGTTCCCGAACGACGCTACGTGGGGAGGGCCTAGTTCGTGGCGAATGGGAATGGGAATTTATGCTTGTGCTACTTTTTCTGGCATTTTATGCACTTCCCCTTACCTCAAACTAATGCCGCTAAAAACGAAACAAAAAACATGTCGCTCCAGCTGAGCGACATAGTTGCTGAACGGTAAACGCTGCGTGTAATGCTCGACAAAAGAAGTTTGCGCAAAATTAATCCTGTTTTGCGTAAGGGCGAATCTCAAACTGTCGTCCTATATGCTTTTGAGTTTCCCATAGTCGGAGTAGATTAGACAACAGAGCCGTACATATTTTCCCCACTCAACTCCTTTTGCAGCGTTCGCATGCTAAATCGGAAACCGTAGAAGACTTTGTGAGAGGAGCTCTTTTGTTATTCTTGCAAGGAACATAGTTTGAACTACAAGTTTTTTCTTTAATGTTGGTGATTGTGATAGATTATGATATAGGCCGGCCGGGCTCATGGGATAAATTCTGAAGAAACTTGCACCAAACACATGTTTCTATCTTTTATATTTATCCTAAAAAAATGAAAGCCGTTTAAACTTGTAGTTTAAACTACAAGTTTTTTCTTTAATGTTGGCGAATGTGATAGATTATGATATAGGCCGGCCGGGCTCATGTGATAAATTCTGAAGAAACTTGCACCAAACATATGTTTCTATCCTTTAAATTTATCCTAAAAAAATGAAAGCCGTTTACAACTCCCTGTAACGCCGGATTAGAGCGCAGCTCTTGAGGAGGAGGATGGAAGGGTACTGAGGAATAGGTGACTCCCTGGGGTCACGTAACCTCAGGGGGGTCACGTGACCTCAGCAGGGTCACGTGACCTGACAGGGATCACGTGACCTCAGGGAGGGTCACGTGACTTCAGGGGTCACGTGACATCAGAGGTAATGTAACCTGAGGGGATCACGTGAAATGAGGGGGTCACGTGACCTAAGGTCGGTCACGTGACTTCAGGGGGTCACGTGACTTCGGGGGGGTCACGTGACCTCAGGAGGTAACCCTCATGACCCTCGTGAGGGTAACCTTCGTGAGGGTAACCATCGTGACCCTCGTCAGGGTAACCCTAGTAACCCTCGTGAGGGTAACTCTCGTGACCCTCGTGAGGGTAACTCTCGTAGCCCTCGTGAGGGTAACTCTCATAACCCTCGTGACCCTCATGAAGGTAACCCTCGTGACCCTCGTGAAAGTAACCCTTTTAAGGGTAACTAACCCTCGTAACCCTCATGAGGGTTATGAGGGTTAGTAACCTTCGTAACCCTCGTGATCCTCGTGAGGGCAACCCTCGTGAGAGCAACCCTCGTAACCCTCTAAATCCTCACGAGGGTTACGAGGGTTACGGTTACGCCGACGCCGACGGCGACGGCGACGGCGACGGCGCTCAAGCCGGAAACGGGTGCCTAAGAGCTGCGCTCTAAAACGGCAAATGAAACGAGATACCTAAGTCTGGCCAAGTATCGCGATGCAAGCGATACATTGCAAATATATTTCAGTACTGATATACAAACACGTTTTTTTTTAATGTACCTCTATACGGAGTTAAAATACACTCGAAGATATATCTAGGATACTATCACGATACATCTGTATTGCGATACTGCGCAGCCATGCCTGGGACAAGCTTTTTTAAAGAGCGGGCTCAGGTAATGCTTACATGTTTGTCCAGTATGTAGCGTGTGTTCTGTGCTCAAGCACTCATTACTCTTTGCGAGGCAAAGCGAACATGCTTCAAGTGTATTGATGATACAGTATTTAAACTAACGCCTCTAAGGCACTTCAGAATCCACGCAAAAATCGTGTTCTCAACGCTTCGCGCTTCAATTTACTATAGAGGTGCAAGCAGGTGACGAAAATTTGCCGTGAAAAATCAATAAATAAATTTACCTTGTCCAAAAAGAAAAAGAAAAAAAAAAAGAAAAAAATGTTGCGGGTAATCTATCTGCGGCCACTTCGCAGATGATTATTTTGTAGAGGCAAGTGCTGGAGACAGATGGCGCGGGCCGCGTCGAGGGATCGCCGGTCGATCCGGGTGGTTTTGCAAGATCGTCTGCTATCAACCCGAATCTGCCCGTTCGCACGCGAGTTTGCCAGCCTTAACAAACGTCGGGTAGCTCGGGGAAATATGCATCTAACCAGTGCGGTACAACCGCTAATTAGGGGAATTCAAAAGTGAAATTTGGAGGTTTGACGTGCCACACCAACGGCGGGAATCTGGCACGCCCCAGCGGAGGACTGAGAAATAATTTAGACCACCTGGGGATGTCTTGACGTGCCACCGAAAGCTCGGTTACACGGCGTCTTCTCCGCAATAAGCCTCTGTCAGACTGCGAGCACCTCGGCCGGGATTTGAACCCGCCACATAGGGATGCTAATTAGGGGATACGAAGGCACGCCTATTGAAATGGTTGTGCAAGTTTAATCGTTATAGCATTTCAGACAAGAGAAGCTCGGGATGGCGGTGCATTCACCGTTCGAGGTTAGTTTAGTTGGTTGGTGCTACAGCAAATGCATAAAGACGATGTGTATTGTGATAATGCAGTTTTGGCGCTGGTTGATTGGTTCCGTCGGACCATAGCGCTCGCTGTGGTCGGACGTAAAGTGAAGCTTAGCGTAGTTTTCCAGCAGGCTTTCTTACTTCCTAATGACGTGATTTGATTGGTTGCGGAGTGAGCATAAGGCGCATTGGAATTTCCGCGCATTTCGTTACAAGCAGTTGGTGACCATGGGAATAGTGAAAAATACAGTTTGGTCCTTTTCATACAGTCACAACAATATATTAACAAAATCAAAAGAAAAACCAGTGCTGAATTTTTAGGGAATGTGTTAGCGTGACTCCTGGAAAAGGCTAACGCTGGCTTTTTCCACTATTTTTATTTTTTTGCTTTCTATTTTTCGCAAAGACCATGACCCCTTTTCTTTTGCTTCGCCACGGGGCCACTCTTAGCGTTTCCGCATGGTCATGCTAGCGCTAACGCATTCCTTGAGGATCCACATGTTTTTTGTGTTTTTTTCGGCGTAGCGAGTTTGTTTTGCTGGCTTCGCCCCAGCCTCTTTCGCACGCAGGCCCGTTTCGGCTTGCCGCTTCTTGAGCCGCATTTCGGCCAGCCGAGCTAGACATCGAACTAAAGGTGGCGCTACTGTTGCGCTATCATCATCATCAATGTGTGGATGGGAAGATCGCTGCTCCATAGGCTATCTGTGGTCGCGGCCAAGGACCTGCAGAATATCGCATTAATTGCCTCGTACAGTATCATTGTGAAAGCAATTTCAACAGAAAATGGTCCCATACTCTTCATTGCCTCAGTGAAGAACCTATTGCACCGCGGTGGGGGTCAGTTTTCACCGATATCCAGCGGCCGGCAGGCTGAAGAAAGAGTAGCTCTCGAAGTTAAGATCTGAATAACGCGGTGGCTTGCTCTAAACATTTCACCGCCGTAGACATCAAAGCAAGGATGCATGACAACCGAGGTAAGTGGGAAAATAAAACTGTTTACATAACTGTCCCGTGTGGCCTAAAGTAGAGTACGCGCAAAGCGTGGGCGTTGATGCTCGCTCGCTGCTCGGCAGTGTGATCGTCATGTGGATTCTCCGTCCGCGGAATGTTTGGAGAGGATGCGAATGCCACAAACTTATTACTGCGTGAGAATCCGGCTTTTGAAACATTGTAGAATTGTCGCTCCTACGAGCTCCCCTACACAATGCCTCACAAAATGAGGCATCGACTGCAGCGGAAGGGACTCGCTCAGTGCCTGCGAGTGCGTCGGACGCACCTGATCAATTTTCTTGAAGTTCCGTCGAAACTACGTGGTAAATACTGCTGAAGACACCTGGTCAATCTACCGAAGGAGCAACAGGGACTATCGAGCCTAATAAATTACTTCTTTAAAATCCATGAATTTTGCTTACTATCCGCGTGACGAGGGTTTCGTGCCACTTCCCTCGGAAAACAAATTTCCAACGGAAGGTCACGTTACATGAAAACGGCACGATTACACCTCAGGTTAACAGCTCAGTAAAGGACATGGGTGCCACGTACGAAGCTCTAGGTATTCTTTTTCCGAAGTAACTGCACCGCCTACTGTAAAACCCTTCGCGAGCCCAATATTTCCGAGAATTACTAAATTAGCGAAAAATAAAGACACACGAATACCTCCCTCGTTTTTTGGGAACAGAATTCAAGTCTTTAGAATTCGCGAGAGTTAGCGGCCAGGAATAGGTCCCTATGCCTAATTTGCGAATAATTCTTATCGCAACGCTAAAGGGCTTTGCGTATGCAGCATTTAAAACGACTAAGAAGAAGAGTCGTAAGTTTCTCTCAAGGACGTATCTGGCCGTGGGAGTTGCAAACAATAGTTATTCGGCAGGGCGAGTGCACAGAAGTTCATCAATCTGGCACCGTTTGTGAGTTTCAGATCCACAATGGGGGGTTGGTTCTCAGCAAGGATGCTGAGAACCAACGACTGCAGTACGTAACTCCACACGTGCACGCTCGTCGACGTGGTCGTTCGGGCCACAACGCTGCTCTCAATAATGTGCCCGGCATTCACAAGTTGTTCGCCTTCGTCAAGGCATCACCTTCCGTCGGCAATGTACTCCTGGATATTATGGAATGGCACTGAAACTGAAACAAATAACCGCATCACAACAACAACCACAGTAGAAACATTGTATAAGCATCCGGCTTGGCATTCCTTCTCTTCGCGTGATTCCACTCTCTTGGAACGATAATATCTTTTCGAAGAAGAAAGAGTTCACGAAGTAAATAGCGCAGTCTACCCGTAAACAAGTCTTCATCGTCGCGAGGGTCCATGTTTCAACGTGCACCGAGAGAAGACGACGTGCGGTGGTATCTTCCAAAACCGGCCGCACGGTGGCGACTCTGTTCGATCTCGAGGCGAATAGGCGCTGATTGCGCTCCTCCGTCTCGTTCGCCTGCAAGTTCAGACTGGCCCCAGCATCCGCGCGCGCATTGGCTTCCGCCCCGTGACGTCGTTTCTCTCTCGCCTTTGGCCTTCACTATTCTCCTCCTCTTCACGCGACCCTCTTCCCTTTCCGCTGGTTTATCCGCACACGGACGCCGTCAGCCTTTCTCTGTCATCTGGGTAATAATATTAATGCATTAAGAATTAACTACTGTCTTCAGTCGGAAGACACTAATTTCCACTAAAGACAAAACCGCTTAAAATAGAGATGGCAAGGGCAGTAATTCTAATATATACCTCTTTGGTGACAGGAGTAAAACTTTACTAAAGTTGGTCGCCAAAACCACTCGTATAGACGCGAACTTTACCGGCTATGCTACTGTTCATCATTAATAATGAATATTGAGAATTAATAGTTAGAAGTCGAGAAATATACGCGCCCTTTCGCTCTACACTCCGAGACTTTCGATTTCTTTCTGGGATTAAGATCCTGTGAGTTTCGATTACAAGATATAAGTATAATCTGTTTTTCATGTGCACGTCTATTCAGTTGTGTTGCTTTGTCTTGTTTGGCAGGAAGCCCAAGCAACTTTGGACGATACGAAAGAGGTGTAACTTTCTCTGGAGTAATTGAACAGAGTAGCACTACCGAAAGGCTCCGGAACCGAATGGTAAAATATTTATTCTTTAATGTTTCCGATGAACAACAAATAAATTAAAAAATTTATTGTTTATCCCAACCGGAAGCGCCTAGAACAGACATCAGAGTGTGCGGTTTTCCGCCAAAATCCAGGCTTCTTTCTCTTCTGGCCGAACGAGATTGGACATTACAAAAGTAATGGTTCCGCTTCATTCCTTCTTCATTCTTTTTTTGTTTCTTCTTCCTTCTTATTTATATTTTTATTCTGTTTCTCTTTATTTTTATCGCAAACCTGTTGCCCGTTTGTCTGAAACAAATGAACTAAACATTAAACAGATTGCCCGATAAATTAGGATTACGAAGCGGGAGGCCACAGGCCGGGATGCGCCATACTCCGAGGCTGCCCAGCAAATATTTTTACAAAAGCACGATTGCACAAAGAGTGTCCTCCGGGCCTCCAATACTCCCTTGGATAAGGGCAGGATCATCATTAGTGTTCTACGGCTTTGTTTTCGTGCAAGTAATAGGTTCTCGGTGCACGGCAGCAAGGTACTGAGCACTTGATTCCGCGGCAAAAGCACACGGATTTCCGGCCATCGAGGCTGGAAAGCCTACAAAACATCGTTTGCTATCTCGCAGCTTTCCGAACAATAACCAGCACCAACCAGCAAAGCAGCGTTCAACGGCAGCACTACTGTGTCCCCCCTCCGTCAGTGAAGGTCGTATAATCAGTCGCAATTCGACTGTATCATCCTGGATCTGTGATTCTACCCGACGGTGACGTCACCATCGCATCTCGGCTACTACAAAACGGACGGTCGTGTTGTGGTTCTTTGGCATTTGCGGCCATCGAGGCTGGAAAGCTTACAAAACGTCGTTTGCTATCTCGCAGCTTTCTAAGCAACAACCAGCACCAACCAGCAAAGCAGCGCTCAACGGCAGCACTACTGTGTCCCCCCTCCGTCACTGAAGATCGTATCATCAGACGCAATTCGACCGTATCATCCTGGATCTGTGATTCTACCCGACGGTGGCGTCACCATCGCATCTCGGCTACTACAAAACGGACGGTCGTGTTGTGGTTCTTTGGCATTTGCGGCCATCGAGCTGGAAAGCCTACAAAACTTCGTTTGCTGTCTCGCAGGTTTCGGAACAACAACCAGCACCAACCAGCAAAGCAGCGCTCAACAGCAGCACTACTATGCCCCCCCCCCCCCCCTTCCGTCAGTGAAGATCGTATCATCAGATTTAATTCGACCGTACCATCCTAGATCTGTGATTCTACCCCACGGCGGCGGCACCATCACATCTCGGCTACTACAAAATGGACGGTTGTGCTGTGGTTTTTGAGGATTTGCGGCCATCGAGGCTGGAAAGCCTTCAAAACGTCGTTTGCTATCTCGCAGGTTTCCGAACAACAACCAGCACCAACCAGCAAAGCAGCGCTCAACGGCAGCACTACTGTGCACCCCCTCCCCCCCTCCGGCAGTGAAGATCGTATCTTCAGATTTAATTCGACCTTATCATCCTGGATCTGTGATTCTACCTCATGGCTGCGGCACCATCACATCTCGGCTACTACAAAACGGACGGTTGTGCTTTCGTTCTTTGGGATTTGCGGCCATCGAGGCTCGAAAGCTTACAAAACGTCGTTTGCTATCTCGCAGCTTTCCGAACAACAACCAGCACCAACCAGCAAAGCAGCGCTCAACGGCAGCACTACTCTGCCCCTCCCCTCCGGCAGTGAAGATCGTATCATCAGACGCAATTCGACCGTATCATCCTGGATCTTTGATTTTACCCCACGGCGGCGGCACCATCACATCTCGGCTACTACAAAATGAGCGGTTGTGCTGTCGTTCTTTGGCATTTGCGGCCATCGAGGCTGGAAAGCCTACAAAACTTCGTTTGCTATCTCGCAGGTTTCCGAACAACAACCAGCACCAACCAGCAAAGCAGCGCTCAACGGCAGCACTACGGTGCCCCACCACCCCCTCCGGCAGTAAAGATCGTATCATCAGATTTAATTCGACCTTATCATCCTGGATCTGTGATTCTACCTCATGGCTGCGGCACCATCACATCTCGGCTACTACAAAATGAGCGGTTGTGCTGTCGTTCTTTGGCATTTGCGGCCATCGAGGCTGGAAAGCTTACAAAACGTCGTTTGCTATCTCGCAGGTTTCCGAACAACAACCAGCACCAACCAGCAAAGCAGCGCTCAACGGCAGCACTACTCTGCCCCTCCCCTCCGGCAGTGAAGATCGTATCATCAGACGCAATTCGACCGTATCATCCTGGATCTTTGATTTTACCCCACGGCGGCGGCACCATCACATCTCGGCTACTACAAAATGAGCGGTTGTGCTGTCGTTCTTTGGCATTTGCGGCCATCGAGGCTGGAAAGCCTACAAAACTTCGTTTGCTATCTCGCAGGTTTCCGAACAACAACCAGCACCAACCAGCAAAGCAGCGCTCAACGGCAGCACTACGGTGCCCCACCACCCCCTCCGGCAGTAAAGATCGTATCATCAGATTTAATTCGACCGTATCATCCTAGATCTGTGATTCTACCCCACGGCGGCGGCACCATCACATACGGCTACTACAAAACGGACGGTTGTGCTGTCGTTCTTTGGGATTTGCGGCCATCGAGGCTCGAAAGCTTACAAAACGTCGTTTGCTGTCTCGCAGCTTTCCGAACAACAACCAGCACCAATCAACAAAGCACGGCTCATCGGCAGCACTACTGTGCCCCCCCCCCCCCCTCCGGCAGTGAAGAACGTATCATCAGACGCAATTCGACCGTATCATCCTGGATCTTTGATTCTCTATCCCCATGGCGGCGGTACCATCACATCTCGGCTACTACAAAATGGACGGTTGTGCTGTGGTTTTTTGGGATTTGCGGCCATCGAGCTGGAAAGCCTACAAAACTTCGTTTGCTATCTCGCAGGTTTCGGAACAACAACCAGCACCAACCAGCAAAGCAGCGCTCAACAGCAGCACTACTATGCCCCCCCCCCCCTTTCCGGCAGTGAAGATCGTATCATCAGACGCAATTCGACCTATCATCCTGGATGTGTGATTCTACCCCCACGGCAGCGGCACCATCACATCTCGGCTACTACAAAACGGACGGTTGTGCTCTCGTTCTTTGGAATTTGCGGCCATCGAGGCTGCAAAGCTTACAAAACATCGTTTGCTATCTCGCAGGTAAGAGCACTGCACTATTTTTTTTTTATTTTTAAGTAGTGTTTTCTTGGTCACAAATCCCACTCTGTGCCGTCGTTGTGTTATTCCACTGTGCTCGCCGGCACGGGAATCTCACTCGCTGCCTATCGTGCTCGCATCGGACGCTTTTTCCGATGCCATACTGAGAAGGGTCATTTGCTATTACCTAGCATCCGTTTGTCCCTGCCACTTATCCGAGTTGTGTTCCTGGTGGTGACTGCGTTTTCTTTGTCGATTCTTGCGGGAGATGTCGAAACCAATTCTGGTCCAGACGATAAACTAGAAAAACTTCAGTACACCCTTTACAAGCTTGTACTGACTGCAGAGAGCTACCAGAAAGAAAATACGGAAAAGCTGAACGCCATCACTTCTGGCATTTCAAACCTGAGAGAGAGGGTCACGGTACTAAAAAATAAAGTGGTTGACCAATCGAGGTGGCAGTATGACGTCAGCTCAATGAAACATGATGTTGTTTCAATCGGAAATAATCTCGGTGCAGTGGTAGGGCACGCGGATGCTCTAGATAACCGCTTGCGCCGAAATGATATAATCTTTAAAGGAATCTCTGAGGAGCGGGCGAAACATGGGATCCATCAGAACAGATCTTGACTGAGTTCGTAAAGACTTTCTTGAAAGTCGACGTGGGGGAAATAGAGCGAGCACATCGCATCGGAAGAAAACAAGATGGTTTCAATCGTATGACTGTCATAAAGTTTCAAAAATACAAGAAAAACAGGAGATACTGAGTAAAGCCCCAAGCTTAAAAAATATTCAGCCCCCGAAAGTGTGGATTGACGAGGATTTCTCTCCGTGTATTCAGGAAGCACGAAAAAAGCTAAAGGACTTAGCAAAACCACATCGAGAAGCGCAAAAAAAAAAAAAGTCCGCTTCACTTTCGGCAAACTGTTTATTGATGACAAGGCATATATTTATGACCCCAGCCTGAATCAAGTTGTTGAACTACAAAGCGTTCCTTTCAGAGCTGTGCTCTCAGGTTAAAATAAAGGCGAATGACGGTCTAGCTTCAAGAGTAAAGAAAGCTTCCTAAAGTTTCTCGTGGCCAATTTTAGAAGCCTATTATCTAAGCAGGATGTGCTTGACAATGTCATTCAGGTGTACTGTGTTCACGTTATTCTCGGTACAGAGACGTGGCTTTCAAATAATATAACTAATGACGAACTTTCAATACACAGTGTTTCTAACATCACAGGAAAGACAGGCGTTTGTCTAAGGGAGGTGGTGTTCTGGTGGCAATTCAGAAATATTTCTCCTCTGTAGTTGTCGAATTGGAAACGGATTTCGAATTATGTTTTCTTCGGGTCAAGATATGTTCTCTCATGCTTTAATAGGAGTGTGCTATACACCTCCAAAGGCGGATGCATTGAAGAATTCTATAAAGTTATGAATTTTGTTACATTACGCTACCCTCAGTGTCCTATATTTCTTGGGGGGACTTTAATTATTCTGGTATTGATTGTATTGTTTGTGTTTCTCATAGTACCTGCGGTAATATTTCTCAGTGTTGAGACTTCATTGACCTTTGTAAATCTTGCTGACTCGATCAAGTTGTACTAGGTTAAACGCGGGAACTTTCAATTCTTGACTTGTTTTTAGCATCAATTCCTGAGCAAATATTATCTGTGAACGTTGTAGACGCTATGAGTGACCATATATTTGTCATGATAGATGCTAATATCGTTGTTCACGAAACAAGATCTGAAAATAAGTTGATTTTTGATTACGCCAGAGCAAACTCTTCAGCGATTGCATCAGCATTAGAGACTTTTCTACTTGCCTTTAAGGTTTCTTTTGGCCTCAGATCAGTTGAGGATAATTGGAGTCTGAACAAAACAAAGCTTTTGGAAACTATCTACCTAATTGTGCCTAGAATAAGAATAACGTCAAACTCCCATAAGCCTTGGTTTACTAAGGATATAAAGCCCTACTTAATACTAAAGAGCGACTTTACTCTAGAGCAAGAAGTCTAAACAGTACTGACTCATGGGCAAAATTTTCCAACCATTCCAAACTTTGTAAGCAAGCAGTAGAAAACTCTAAAAAACGTTTCTTTGGTGGTACACTCAAAGAAATATTGAGTTATAATCCTAGAAAATTCTGGTCGATTATCAAACCTCCTAAAAGACACTCAGATTTGTGCGGGCTTACCGATGAACAAGGTCACTTGATGTCTTATCTTGAAAGTGCGATCTCTTTTAATCAAGCTTTTGGTAAGGTTTTTAACGAAGATTTATTTCCTTTGCTTGTAAATATTAACAGCTGTAACAACACATTTTTAAATTGAATAAACGTTGAGTCCAACGGGATTAGTCAGCTCATTCTTAACTTTCTCACTCTTCTAGTCCAGAAGCTG
Source organism: Ixodes scapularis (assembly GCF_016920785.2). Taxonomy (NCBI): domain Eukaryota; kingdom Metazoa; phylum Arthropoda; class Arachnida; order Ixodida; family Ixodidae; genus Ixodes; species Ixodes scapularis. The sequence goes on along the minus strand of NW_024610082.1, from coordinate 95,755 downwards.
ATGGTATTACGCCTAAACTACTAAAGCTTACTCTGCCATATACCAGTGATTTGTTCCAGCTTTTGTTAAAACAGAGTTTGGATCAAGGATTACTACCAAAACACTGGAAACACGCGAAGGTTTTTCCGGTCTTTAAGTCTGGAGACGTTTCGCTTGCTAATAACTACCGTCCAATTTCTCTAAAAAGCATACCCTGCAAACTTCTGGAAGATGTAATCTACACCCACCTCGCTAATCACCTTTTAGATACAAACTTCTTTTTCCCGATCCAGCACGGTTTCCGAAAGGAGCGACCTTCCGAAACTCAAACTATTTGAATTCATTACCGATATACATGAGAACATTCACTCACGGGTGCGGACGGACGCTATTTTCGTCGATTTCACAAAGGCCTTTGACCGAGTCGCGCACCAACACCTACCACAAAAAAATTAAAAATTTAAGCATTCACCAGTCTTTTGGTAACTGGATCAGGAAATTTCTCTCCCTTAGAACTCAATCCGTTTTAGTATCTAACGTCTCTTCTCACGAAATTTAGGTAAAATCTGGAGTCCCTCAGGGATCGATCCTTGGTCTGCTGCTTTTCTTACTTTATGTAAATAATCTTCCCAACTCCATTTGTTCGGAAATTAGACATTTTGCGTACGATTGCGTAATATATAGGCTATCGTCTCAACAGGCGACAGCCTCACCCTGCAGCGTGATCTAAATTCTTTATTATCATGGCGTAAGAAATGGCAAATGACCATCAATATGTCGAAAACCAAATTTCTTACTTTTTCTTCGAAAAAAAACGACGATTACCAACAACTACGAAATAAGCGGCTATAGTCTTGAAGAGGTTACAAATTGTAAATACCTCGGTGTAAAAATAACTGAAAATCTAGATTGGGAAAGGCATATTGATTCTATCAGTCCGTAAAGCAAATCGTACCTTGGGTTATTTCAGAAGGAATTTGTATATGGCATCCTATGATGTAGGTTTGCTGGACTACCAGACTTTTATCCCTTCGACGGTCGAATATGCTGGAATAATTTGGAATCCCTGGCAAGACTACTTAATAAACTCAAATCTCTGCAAAATAGAGCCGTTCGTTTTATTTTTAGAGACTATTCTTTTTCGTCAAGCGTGACAGCTCTCAAGTCCAAAGTTTGCCTTACATCACTATGCTGTAGACGCAAAGTATCACGCCTGTCATTTCTCCACCGAGTTTTCTACCACAATCCGGATCTTAAAAAAATGTTATTCTACTACCGATCTTTTTTTTCGACTCGACCACCAGCAGAAAATCAGGTTGCCATCAAGTCGCACAATAATGTATTCCGAATCTCCTCTAAACCTAGCTATTGGCGAGTGGAATAACCTGCCCGAAAGCGTGGTGAGCAGTCCTGTTTGCGTTTTATTTAGAAATGCTTGCGAAGAACTATATTGCTAATTTTGTTTGTATACATGCGATTTAAATAAGTCGTCACCTTTTACTTTTTATAGCTTTGTGTAATCGCAATTTTTGATTTGTTGAGTCTTACGTATTTTGTGTAATACTATGTGTTTGCACTCTTTTTCTGCCCCCTCGTGTAATGTCCTCGGGCGATTTGAGGCAATTAAAGGAAATGAAATGAAATGTATAGTAGTAGAATGCCTTCTAGAAGCCGGGATTGATAAGAAAACAGGGAGTTTTAGGGAACCGTTTTTGCCCATCTCATTCGGTACGATGGCCCTCCGGTAGACACTGCGCATCTGCGAGTCTTCTGTGTTAGCGCATGCGCAGTTCGCACCGGAGGGCCCAACGCACCCTATCGGAAATACGCTTCCCTAAAACTCCCTAATTTCGCCCCTTTCGCGCTCTAGCATGGCAAAGGCGGCAGTAGCACAGAATGTCATGTGTTAGTGTGGAGAAACTGTGCAAACATCTAAAGACGGTTAGCGCGAAGCGGCCACGCATCGCGCAATAAGGAAAGCGCGTGAGAGCTCCGTGGATGTTTTAGTCGTGCCTGCTATCTTCTGCGGTTGCAGCTTAAATGCGACTTGCTAAGAGCATGTTGGAAAGTGAGACTTAGTTTAGACGGAGCGAGCGGAAAGCGGAAAAATTGGAACGTGGCAGCATCGAGCAATAACCTAGCACCAGCTCGCGCGATGCAAGCGCTCGGAACTACCTCAACCTGTCGCGGCGAAAAGAGTCTCCTTTTCTTTCTATCTCTCTGCTTCCCTGTCGTTTTTTTTTTGTTTTTTTTTTCTTGCGCCGTGTTTTTTTAGGTATCCCGGAGCGTGCCCGCTTCAGAGAGCAGAGCGCCGCCGTACGTCCGAACCCGTAATGTTTTACCCACGCTGGTAAATGGAGGCACTCGAGGAAGAGGTCGGTTGTCACTGCATGTTCAATCCGTGAGGAGACGAGCGCTGCGACATCGTTCGGCTGGCAGTCCGCCTGTCGACTTTCGTTGCTGGCACCTAACAGGATAAGGTTAGGTACAAGCCACATGACACATTATGCGTTAAAGAAGGGAGCGAATAAATGTGACATTTACATCACCTCCTGCACCATTTGAAAAAAAAGCAAAATGTACTTCTACGAGACATTTTGCGAACTCGTTAATCCTTTTAGGAACGTATAAGGGTATGATCACAATCTACTGCTCGTTTCAAGACTTTCAAGCTGAAGCTGCTGTGCCGCAGACAACATACGTACGTGCGTTCGTGTGCGCGCGTATGGTTGTATGTTTTTGTATGTGGGTGTGTTTGTGTTTTCGTGTCATCTTCCTCCTTTAATGCTTGCGGTTTAGTTATGTGAATGGTCAGCTTGCGCGCGACTTCAGTCTTCTTTTAAGCGAGCTAGCTCTTAGTCAGTGACTTTGGCGACTGCATAAATTTGGTTAGACTCAATCCACAAGCGACACTAAACAAAGAATATTTAGAGAGGCCTTTATGTCCGAAGCAGGGTAACACCTGGAATGCGGAAATGTGCACTTTCGAAAGGTGCGCGCCATCTAGGGGATACAGTGCCAATTATCGGACGCCGAACCTAACCACGGCCCACCAGAGCTGCACACAACTCCGAAAATGATAAGAGCGAACAATACAAGCAAAAGACTCGCCCTCTATTCCGAAAACAAGGTCAGCTATTCATGCGGGTCAACTTTGAAGAAAGGGTCGGAACCTTCCTCTTCTGGGTCAGCAAGGCGAGCCTGGCTGGGCTTTGCTTGTGGGCGGAATCGAGGAAATCGCAGGCGGGTTTTGCGGATCCATGTCTCCGTTTTCGCTCCCCAAAACTCGTAATCTGTGCGAACAGCTTGAAGAAAAATCTTGAGAGTGCCAACATAGCTTCATTTTGGCATTGGATCGTAAATCAACCCGAATTTAGGATTGTAAAACAGGGTTACCGAACGCCAGTCTCAAAAGGCCATGTGTGATCGCCGAGAAACCGCCAACCGTGTCTTGGTGTGTTTAAACGATTTCGGTCGTGAACCGCACTCGCAACCCCTTCGCAAACGCATCTCAATCACCAGTGTGAATGGGCCATAAGAGCGCCGCTTTGCGAAAGCAAGCCCGTTCCGGCCACGCGCGCGGTTGGATCTAAAGATTTGAAAACGGTTATATCTAGTTACATATGTGACAAGAAGTTGCTAGCTTTTAACTAGTAAATACTCCTAGCTTCTTTTAAAGAGTGTAATGTTTATCCATTTCACCGCAAAATATAGCGAAAGAACCAGAATGTTGTTTGTCATGTCACGCCAATTTTATTGCTAAATTTAACTGGATAAGCGAAGCTAATCATCGTGACGTCAAGTCAAGTGATGTCGTTTCTTTTTTAAGGAAGCACTGAAACAGAATTGGCGAATGCGTCCCCTGACGCATTTTTCTCCGCTGAATTTAGTGGGAAAACGGAACTGGTGTATACCCTCTGTGCGGGAGCTGTAGGGGGTTCTTTGAAAAACGCTGGGCAGAGCTGACGTTTGATCTTGAGGCGCGTTTAGATCCCTGCGGAGTCTGCGAGCAAAGTTGTGGCGGCGGAAGCACGCACGGAGATAACTTTGGCCTTTCGAACCGACACGTTGAGGGGAGCGTTGCCTGAGGGCTGGGAGAAACCTGCAGGGGATGATCTAGCTGTTCTCCGATTCTTATATATCAAAGAAAATATATTCAGTCACTGTTCTTAAGCAATGAGCAAACTTTACGTATAAACTTCAGAGTGACACCTATTTAGCTTTAAGTCTACAGCAGTTCCTACAAGGGTTTGATGAGAGATCTATAAATATGAACTGGAATTTATTTAAAAATAAATTGGCTACACTCACAAATACGTTTATGTCATTGAGAACCATCAGATCGAACCGAAGATCACCGTGGTTTAACCAGTCACTGAAAATGTTGTAAAACAAGAATAAACGCTTGTTTCGTTCCGCGAAGCTATCCATTTCCCAGTCTCGTTGGCACACCTACCATGTGCAGCTACTGATTACGAAGAGTACTAAAAGACGCAAAATACTCATTTTTTAGTCAAACTTTACCTTCCATGCTCATACATAATCCTAAACAATTCTGGAATGTTGTAAGCAAGACTGACAAGCATGTTATAACACTTAGATATACAGATGGTACAGTATAGTTCCTAGCGGTCAATGTGCTAGCATTCTCAACGCGGAGTTTTTTTCGGCGTTTTTTAGTAATGTGAATGCTACTTACCCTGCCTGTCACACTTACGAGTTTTTTTTCAATGGACTCAGTTTTTATTGACACAATTAGTATTGCGAGAATAATAGAAAAAATGAAGATGTCGTCATCCTCTGGTGTCGATAATATCAACTCTAAATAAAAAAAATAGTCAGAGTGCAGGCCAGCTGGTGTAAGTTGAACATGATTGTAAACCTGAGACTGGGGCAGAAAGAGAACACAACAGAAGGTAGTAAAAGAGGAGGCAACGTCTCAAACTCAGCTGCAAAGTTTATTTCAAACACGCTTTATATACCCCATCTCCAACGCCGTCTCTACAAAAAAAAAAAAAAAAAAAAAGACACATCACAAGAGGACAATGACACTTCGGTAAACCTTCTCTTCTCTCCCTTGACCTTGGCTGTGGGACACTTACACAAAGGGTCACATTCTTGCATAACCACCGCCACCCGGCGAACGTAGGTGAAAACACTACTGAACACAAAGAAGGGGTTTGACCTTCAAAGGTGCGTTTCCTCTAACATCACTCAGTCCAAAGAAACAACACTATACACTGCTAACAGCCGGAACTGGGGCCATCTCCAAAAATGAGAACGACTTATATGTTTATACGTCGTTCTCATTTTTGGAGATGGCCCCAGTTCCGGCTGTTAGCAGTGTATAGTGTTGTTTCTTTGGACTGAGTGATTTGTTAGAGGAAACGCACCTTTGAAGGTCAAACCCCTTCTTTGTGTTCAGTAGTGTTTTCACCTACGTTCGCCGGGTGGCGGTGGTTATGCAAGAATGTGACCCTTTGTGTGAGTGTCCCACAGCCAAGGTCAGGGGAGATAAGAGAAGGTTTACCGAAGTGTCATTGTCCTCTTGTCATGTGTTTTTTTTTTTTTTTTTTTAGAGACGGCGTTGGAGATTGTGTGTAATAAAGCGTATTCGAAATAAACTTTGCAGCTGAGTTTGAGACGTTGCCTCCTCTTTTACTACCTTCTGTTGTGTTCTCTTTCTGCCCCAGTCTCAGGTTTACAATCATGTCCAACTCTAAATGTTTTCTCAATACTAAGATGTATAGCTCTATAATCCTGAGTAATCTGTTTCAGCCGTTTCTTGATACAGGTTGTATACCAGAGGATTGGAAGATCGGAAAGGTGATCCCTCTGCACAAATCAGGTGAAAAGCATGGTCCCAATAACTTTCGACATGTGTCACTTACCAGCATTTCCTGTAAAATCATGGAACATATCATTTACTCCCATCTTTCAAACTACTTTGAGTCCAATTCTTTTTTCAATTCATCCCAGCATGGGTTTCGTAATCATTTTCATGTGAGACTCAAGGTTTTCTGTTTCACACATGATCTACATTCTAGAAGAAGAAGAAGCCACCTGGGCGTAAGACGTGTCTTTTCGATCGTCAGAGAGTCAGCCGAACCAGTGCCACAGACCATGTCTTCGATCGACAGGGGGTTCTCACGCTGCCCAGTTACAAGCTGGACCTCAAGCTGAGAGACTCCAAGGCCCACTTTCGTAAAGACCGCCGCCTGGCCAACACCGGCTCCAACCCCTGCGGGGGTGCTGGACTCCCTGCGCCGCCGGTAATTCGGTCGGCTCGTACGCAAGTATGGCACGCGAAGAGCCCTCTCCAGGCGCTTGAGACCGGCCTGCCAGAAGTAAGCAGCCCATGGCAGCACCGCGAAGACCATCACCGTGAAGATTGCTGCTAGGCCTAACACACCATATCATAATGACCATCACTTTCATCTGCACATTACATCATCACATAATCACCATCACTAGACACGGCACCGCGGGCCTCCTTGGTACGGGCTTTTGCCTTTCTGCGGTGCCGCGGCTCTCCTGAGCAAATAAAACATTATTATTATTATTCTTGATCGTGGATCTCTGGCGGACTGCATATTCCTCGGTTTTTCAAAGGCATTCATTAAAGTATCTCACCAACTTCTCTTTCTCAAGCTGACTAAACTAAACTTAGACACCAAATTTCTTGCATGTTTGCGCTCCTTCCTCACTAACCGGTCCCAATTTGTGACGGCTAACAATATCGATTCTGATTTATCTCCAGTTGACTCAGGTGTACCCCAAGGCTCGGTTCTGGGGCCTTTACATTTTCTCATTTATATTAACGACCTGCCCACTAATATATGTTTATACGTCAGTCTCTTTGCCGATGACTGCGTCATTTATCGCGAAATTAACAGTGATTCTGACGTCTAACTTCTTCAGTCAGAAATCAACAGTATTTCTGAGTGGTGTGATTTGTGGAACATGAAACTAAACATTATTAACGGTAAATCTATGCGTGTTTCCCGGTCTTGATACTTCGTGTGCTTCTTATCGTCTAAATAAGCTCTCTTTCGAAACCGTATCATCGTATGAATATCTGAATGTGCATATATCTGCTAATCTGTCCTGGTCGTGTAACGTTGAATATATTGCAAATAATGCCAACAGCATGCTTGGATACCTCCGAAGAAACTTTTGTCTTGCTCCCAGCTCATTAAAATTACTTTTATATAGAACATTAGTTCGTACAAAATTGCAACATCCAGCCTCGGTTTGGGATCCTCGTTAAGAATCACTTATCTCCGAATTAAAAGCGATTCAAAACCGCGCATCTCGTTTCATTCTTTCAAATTATCATCGTACATCCAGTGTGACCGCAATGAAGTCTAGCGTATCATTACCTCATCTTTCACAACGTTTTATAAGAGATATCATAATAATCTGATTCTAAAAAGAAAGACTACTAACAACACCTCATTACGTTTCAGCACGCATCGATCACCGTCATAAAGTTGCCATTCCGTCTTGTCGTACTAAACATGTTTATGATTCCTTTATTCCTAGTGCCTCAAAAATGCGGAATTACCTTCCCGGAGCCATTGCCGAAATCCCCGATATAGAGTTTTTTTAAAACTGCCGTTTCCAATCTTTTTTTTGTAAAGAGCCATAACTAATGTATTATATTTTCTGTTGTGCGCTGTATGTTGTGTTGTACTTCTTTAATAGCCACTTCCCTCCGTAACGCCTCTGGCCCTGAGGGTAAATAAATAAGGTTGTGAACAAAACTACACCTTAAGATATAATTAAATTTACAACGGGTTTTACTTCACCGTTTCTCTCGATTGGGCGGACTGAAAAATCAATTTCCCGTGTTTACAATGCCACTTAGTGAAAAACAAATTACTCCCTTTGAGATAAAGTGAGATAAATATTACAAATCATATAAATTTCCCATTAAGAACAGTATTTATCTATCTGATTTTGCATTTGGGATTTTTGTTTTCTTTTTAGACTGAGCGGTACCAGTTATCTCGCGTTAATTTGTTCAAACACAGTTCCAGCGTTCTGTATGATGTACAGCTTACCGGCAACCCCAAATGTAAAAAAAAACACAAAAAAACGATCGCCACGCCTGAAAGGAGGCTTTAATTTAAAAAAAACGGAAGAAGAAAGAAAGAAAGCACACCTAAACTGCCAGATTCAGAAGTCGATTGTCCAGGGATTCCAGGATTCATCGTTATTTTTCTTAGATTCCACTTTCTCACTTTTTGCATCGTCCAAATTTTTCTTCGGACAATACAGACCGCATGAACACTAGTCCGGAAATATTCTCGACACGTAGGATGAGTGCAAAATGTCTCTGGAGGGGAATCTTTCCAACGGAATGGTCCCTGCATATCCGAAAGCGTGAGGTGGGATTCCACACCGTCCCAAAGGCGCGAAAATATGGAGACGTTCCTGGCATAAAAACAAACCCAGCAGCGCGCGAAACGCTCGAGTAGAACATGTCCGCCGTGCCGTTAAAGTGGCAAACATGATCGGGAGACCAAACTTCTTGCCTCGTATACGGCGTGGATTCATCGATGTCGAGCTGCCTCGCAAAACAAGAACTAGTTTGAAGACTCTGCAGCTTGGTCCACACGAGACAAAACGCATACATTTTGGAGCATATTACGACGCAGCTGTTCACACTGTCGACGTGGCGAAACCACACCGCTCCGACCATAATGCGTACCAATGTAGGCTGTGTAGTTTCGTTTCACTGGGGTGCCCACGCCTGCCTTTGGCAACGGCCGCGTGACGGCGCGCCGGTCGCGTCGCATGAAGTGAATATATCGCGTGACGTCAAACCGCCCACTACATTTAGCGAAGCAACTAAATTTGAATACCGGTCGCGTAACGCCACTTTCCCCATATAAATTTAGTAGGGAAACTAAATCGTTGTATAGGTCACGTGACATTAGGTAGCTTCAGATCCCCCTCGATAAATTTAGCGAGGAAATACACAGACGGATGGACGGACGGAAGTACAAAATATTAGGATGAGGGAGTTCCGTTAAAAAGTCATTCCTTGCTTTAATAAGAAATCCCCACAAATGCATGTACACACTGCCTGGAAGCGCGATTGGTTTCAGCTCACTGGTGTTGCTCGCGGTACAATTATTTCTCCTCAAGGCTCAGCAAGTGATGTCACTCTCATACAATGTTTGTCGGAATCCATATCTTCTTACTCGGGCTCTAATTTGGACACTTGGCAAAAACGTCGGCGAGGGATTCGACCGCTGTGATTAGAAGGCGTCAAGGTCAACCACTGCGCAGACCTATCACAGCTGCCGGATTTCTCTCCAGCTTTTTTGTCCGGTGTCTAGGTTAGAGCCCCTGGACACTTTTCTCCTGAACCACCTTTACGAAACGGCACCTTCAAGAATCACTGATCTACGGTCACTTATTCGCGCTCCTGAAGCAGTAATAAAGCGATCTCACCAGGAGTTGCGACGCAACCGCTGCCGCGGTGCATTCTGGTACCTATAGTTCTTCAATTTTCCGGCCATGTCAATGCGCGTTGTACGCCCGGCGTTTGGAAATATTCGGGTTAGCACGAGATTTTTGTTGGGGTGTTTACTCCCAGTTTTCAATGGGTAGCTTCATCTGTTGTGTGCCAGGGTGCTACAATAACAACACCAGGAAAGAAGGCATCAGATTTTATGTCTAACCGAAAGAAAGCAGCCCCGCAAAAGAGTGGTTAAGGAAGGTTTAACAGAGCCAAACAAAGCGTTGAGAAAAAAAGCGTTTTAAATTTGTTTCAGGCTTTGTTTAATACTTTATATCCACCCTTAAGATGTTAGCTAACGAGTGTAAGATTAAAGGGTGCCAGACATAGTAGGGGTTGCCGAAGTGTTCTGAACTTTGGAATCTCTCTGAGCAGTCGCTCCGTAGTTGTCTATTCGTTGATCTTTCTCAACCCAGACCTCAGCACTGCTTTGCGGCCGCCGTTTTAATAGACGTTTTGCTCGATGTATCTTGGTGGTTAAAACTGTTGCTGCTCTGACATGTTTAAATCCGACCTGTGCTTTAATATATCAGGAGAGTCACTAGAGAAAGAGCTAAGATTTCTAATATGCTTTGCTTGAAATAAAACGACTTTTTTTCGAAAGCAGTCTTCATTTTTTAAACAAAACGGGAAAACACTGCATAGTGTAATTTAGAAGTGCAACACTTACCTCCAAAAAGTTAGTAAACGAAACGCACCCACACGGTGGTAGTGTATTAGGCTGTCGTTACTGACCCACTCTGTATTAACACCAATCGAGACCGCAGAAAAAAGCTTCTACCGTCAAGCGACTGCTAGCGTAAGCTTACTTAAACAAAATAAAACTGAATATAAAATGTACGCGCAAACTCATCTCCATGCATAGTATTTAGATATCTTGCATGGTTTCTTCTTTTTGACAGATGCAAGTTGTTACGGCGCGTCAGGCGGGGTCATCCTGTATCGTAGATCGTTTCTTCTTTGTGTGCAGTCCTCTCCGCGCAGTTTATCTGTACCCTGTTGCACACGCTGTCAACCAGAAGGAAACTACTTTTAGAAAACTATCGCTCCCTGAGAAAGTACATATTTCTGTTCTTACTTCATTGTCGATTAAACGTTATGCACAAACCTGAGCACTACCGAGCTTAAGTTTTTACCGACATTTTTATGTTGTTCCGCGGTGCTACATCGGGCGATGGTTCCTCGAATGTTTTCGTGTTCTTTGCTATTCAACTAGTTGTTCACTTACTTTCATGTTCATTGAGGTCATGATTTCAGGAATACGAAAAAGCAGACGACGACGATACAGACGACAAAGCAATTTTAATGCGATAAGACAACTGACTCTACTCTTCTGCGCTTGCTGACAAACTAAAGGCCCGTTCACACTCTTGCGACCGACTAAGACCAAGAAAGGCCAGACCGGTTTTTAAGCTTCTTGCGATCTCTTAGGACCAGCTCTGCTGCCGCGCATCCGGTCCTAAGAAGCCGCAAAAGGCTTACAAACCTGTCTGGTTTCTCTCGGTCTTACTCGGTCGCAAGAGTGTGAACGGGCCTTAAGGCCTTACAACGAACAGAATCTTCTAAAATGGAGACATGCAGGCGAATCTAGGCTGATACCAGGGCGTCCCAAACGATCATGTACGATGATGTCCGCGCACCACAGCCCTATGCAGCCGGGAAGCCGGAAAGCGCTGACTGCAAGTAGCCTGGCGTCGGCATCACTTCGGGAATGCGCGCGCCTGCGTTGCGAGCTTGGTGACATCGGTTTATTGTGAGCGCCAGGTTAAACAACTACTACCAACGGACCTCTCCTTTCTTACCACCCATTTCTCTTCGTTTTCGAGCCACATGTTAAATGCACGCCATTTGTAGGGCCTCACTCCGGAATTAACCTTTTTCAGAGTTCATTGAAGCGACCGTGGCGCAGTTTCGTGGAGATAATTCAAAACGTTTGCGGGCTTAGTCCGTCCTCCCGTCACCCCGTTCGCTTCCTCGACGCGATCGTTTTGATGCGTTCGTTGTGGAAAGTGTTTCTCGCTCTTTTCCGGCGCTCGTTCTCTACAATTGGCTGATGATGATCCCGGAGGTTCGAGTAAAGCAACCGTCTTCGACACTGCGGACTTTATCCGTCTGTACGCTTTTCAAGACGAATGGAGTGCCGATGCTGCATCGGCACTTCATCCGTCCGGTACCGATGCGGTACCGACGACCGGTACCGATTCTGCATCAGTACCGGTCGTCAACACAGCGTGCGTCGATCGGTACTTTGCGAAGGACTGCAGACAACTCCGGAAAGGATGGACCTTCAAAGAACAAGCCTACGTCAAGAAGGTCATGGTGAACAACTTTGATCCCAACCACACCGCTCCCCTTGTAAGGAGCACGTGTGCACTGTCTATAAGGCCGGGACATTACAGGCAACTGATATCACTTTCCAAGAGCGCCGATATCGTTCAAGCGTCTTGCGACTGCTTTGCAGTGCGAGTTTATTTCTTTGTGCCTTAAGGATTACAAGATGTGTCAATATTTGTAAGGCGTGAGCCCATAGTCGCTATCCTTTTGGCACATTTGTATCGAGATCCGTGCGTGCCGGTCCTTTGATCATATTTTATGCGTGACGCGATACGTTTTCTAAAGAAACAAAACAAAAAGCAAGATTTGTCGTCTTCGCTTTTTTCGTAGTACTTCAGCACGCAACTGAAAAGGGTCAAGCTATGTCATTGATCTACTTATCAAACTAGATGACGTGTTGATATAAAATTCTGCAGTAGGACATTTTTTTTATTTATTATTTTAATGAGTTTCAAGCGTAAATATAAATTTTGCAGGTTGAGCGGAACATGTCAGCACATAGCTGGCCTGCTCTTTACACTATGCGACAGTGTAAAGATCTGTTTTTCGTGACAACGGCTTGGCGTCCCGCCTCTTCGCTGCCCTGCTGTACCGTGCAAGCAAACTCGGTGCGGAGGCAGGCGTCGGCTTGTATGTAAACAAGGAGGGAGCGAAGTCCGAATGACTCTGGTCTCGTGAAAGTACCCCTGCATCGTAAAAATCAGGAACAAAAACCTTGCTATGAATGACTAGCGCACACGGAGTATGACGGGTATCTCCTGAGTTCAAAGAAATATGAATGAACTAACCTCCAATGATGTGGACACTACAAACACGCGAGTTCGCAGATGGCTGCCAAGCCGTCCAGTCGGAGTTCTGGCGCCGCAGCGCTTGAATCCATTTTTCTCTCTTTTTGAGGTGCGCGGTAGCTTTCGGGAATCTAAAGAAGCTCACGTTCGGCGTGTTTTTCTTGATGTTCGTACATCTAACAGCCGAGCAGCGGTGAGACATCACGACAGTGCCGGACACACGCGCCTAGCAATGCGAGCGAAGCCAGGCAGCGTACGACAAGAGCCCGCAAAGATGGCGCCTTTCCCTTTCCTACTCTCTCCTCAAGTTTGGGCATGCGTACAAAGTTCTCCGAAAAAGGCCAATTCTTGGTCCGCGACATGTAGCCTCAATGACGTCATCACGTCATAAGACATCATGACTTCACTATAGAATATAACGTCCTGTAATGCTGCGATGTCACGTGAAACAATAATGTCACGTGACACCGTGACACTGCGCGATGGTGTGATGTCACGCGACACCCTGTCATCACTTGACAAGATAATTTCACGTGCATCATAGCGTCACGTGGCATCATGATGCCACGTGGAATCGTGACGCCGCGAGACAGCATTATGTCACGTGACACCTTAATGTCACGTGACGTCGTGACGTCACTTGGCTCCACAGTGTCACGTGACGTCATAGTCTCATGTGCCAATATGACTTCACGAAACGGCGACGCCACGCGACTCTTTGCCGGCTTTATATATTCGCAGAATCCACTCAGTGTGTCTTTGAGTGACCCTACTCTGCCCGAAAATAGAGGAGAGCTAAAGGGCTCTAAAAATGATAAACGATACGCAGCAAGAAGACCCTTGGGAAATGCCAAAGAGACAGCTCATTCTGATAGACCCTTCCTCCTCTTTTCACTAAAAAGCACAGCTAAAAGGTATGACCGAATACTGTAATACCGCTTTCAGCCGGCGTTCTAAAGTTCCTTTTCACTAAGCTCCTTTATAAAATAGGCCAATCTGCTCGCGATGTTGAGAGCGCACGTGCCGTGCGGCGTGCGCTGGATTGTCGATTTTATAAAAGAGCTTGTTCTAAAGGCCTTTAAAATGCCCGTCTGACGGGGGTATTAGTCTTGCAATTTATTCATAATATTACAGGAGCGTCCCCCGGCGGGTAGGTCAGCGCTGCGGAACTAGTAACGAGAGTGACCAAGTGCACTCAAAGCTGCGCTCGCTCTCGTCGAGGACGTTGCAGTCGTTTGTGAAACGGAAGCTGAACGAACCGCCTGTCGACGCACCTGTAAAATATATATATATTTTTAATTAGCAAACCTACTCTATTTGGTGGGGCGAACATGCACCCGTCTTGAGTCGTTCTTCTCTCCCCAATAGTTTTAAGCTCCCTGTGCACACAAAATAGACATGGCAAGTAGTTTATATAGTGGTGAACAAAGCATTACTTCGGTGATTTATTATAGTAAATGCAGCTGGCTACGGAGCTTATCAAGCGCCCGATAAAATCAATATCGCAACATTTTCGTGAAACAGAACGTGTACTTAATTTTTAATGGAATGAATGAATGTTTAGCTGCCTATCTGTTTATATTATGTTGTCAGTGGAAATGACATTTTTTTAATTTGAACTCCTTTCGGTTTAGCCTTGCATTTATTTAGCGATTTAATTATAGGTTATAAGCCCTAGAAGGGGGGTGTTACAGTTCAGATGTGTATTCTTGAAAATTGCAATGAGTGAGCAGAGTAATGCATGCATACAGGAACAACAAAGCAAACACTAGAAACAAAAGAAAGATAAAAACGAGAGTTTTTTATCTGTCAATTTTGAATTCCTAGTTTAGATCAAAGGTATTCACTTGGAACCATTTTAAATCTACTACATTTTTAGCTTTGTCTGTTTTGTTAAGCGAAGAAGTTTTTTTTCATTTTGACAGTGTTATCGAACAGTTAGCATAAGAGGTGGTGGATCCGTAGGTGCGCTGTACCTTGCAGAAGTCGCCTAACATGAGAAAAAATAAATAAAATGAGGGTTAAGGTGTGCCTAAATGTATTATTTTAATTGTAAATCTTGAACAACAATGTAAAACGAGATATTTTAGATTTTTAAGTTTGTTCACGCAGGTTCTCGTGTTAAGGGAATTCTTAGACTCGGAATACTTGAAATAAACAAATCGTAAAGCTAGATTTGCACAATTTCTAGCTCTTCCTTCAATAATCTTGCCACAGAGGTCGCACATACTACGAATATTCTGGCTTTGCGCGTCAAATTTAAGTAAGTAATCCATTCTATATGATGGGAAGGGGGGGGGGGGTTGTAGTAATACTACCTCGCTCCGCAAAAACTCTAGCGCGTTGTTGAACAAATCGACAACCTGATTTATGTAAGCGATTCGCTGTAGTCTCTGGGTATATTCAGATCAATAAATTTCAGAGACAAAATTATGTCGAGTGGAGCTTCTTTTCAGTGTGGCATCAAGCTGGATGTGTTAGCCGCTGAAATGAAGTGCCTACGAGCAGACGACAACCATCTGCGTTCCGAAGTTTGTGAGTTGAGCAAGCAAATGGTCCAGAAAGTTCCGGATTCAAAACAGCGGAATCAGAACTACTTGGCGGCTGCATGTTTTTGACATAATTATGATCTACGACAGACGGCAACAAGTGCGAGCACCAACGCCCGAATTTCAGTCAATGCAAGAACTGTTCCTGTGTCGACGGTACCACGCAACCAAAACAAGGACAACTACAATTCAAAAATACCGTGCGGCACAAAGCACAGCGATCTTCGAGGGGATGAAGGCTCAATTGCGATTATGGACGATGAATTTACTTTGGTGGGCCCTCGACGACTACAGAAGCCATCGGGTGGAACATCGAAATCATCAAAGGTGACCATTGTACCTCGTCCGCCGGTTCAGAAGCCCTATTTTATACCGATTCGACCCCGAAACTACTCTAAAGGATGTGACTCTCTCGTTGAACCTTTCATATTGAAAATTTGGGTGCTGCACGAAGCTGAAAAAAAAAAAAAAAATTCCGTTCTACTCGTCTTTTCATGTCTCTTTAACCGAATACCTCTTTGATGTGTATAATAACCAAGACGTGCGGCCCTAGGGATGCATATTCTACCAGTTTCAGGAAAGCTTAATTTACACACTTGACACTACAGAATAACCTTAAAGGCGGGCGCTCAAAATTTTCTTCAGCGTGGCAGAAGATTTCCCCTCTTTTCTTTTTTTCCTCCTCCCCTTTCCTCCTCCATTTTCCTCCTCGCTTTTTACGGCCTTCTCGCACGAGTGCTAATGGGCTTACACGAGTGCTAATGGGCCCCGACAAAATCTCTGTAACCCTTCAAGGTTCTCTGCTTCAATTCCAAACACCACGGATTAGTGAGGCAGGCTGGATATGAGCTCGGAAGGGTTCGGGCTGGCTCGCTTTTCTTCTTTTTTTTTTTTTTTTGTGCTCTTTTTTGCAGTTCTAAAACACACTCAGATAGTCAACACCAACTAGCCCAACAACAAGTTCTTTTATATTCAGATACTTCCGCATGCGGCCACACACGCTACAACACCGCATATTTATCTCGAGTGAACGGAACTTGAACATCACAGCAGAAGGAAAAAAGATGGGTATTTTTATCCGAACTTTGAGCTCTACCCAGACAGTTGAAAATTTGTCGTTCTAATAACGGCACACTGAAGAGTGATTGTATCACTATTGTGTTTTTGTTTTTTGTACAAACTTATAATCATGAGTAATTACAAGTAAAAGATATTGCAGTCAGAGGGACACAGTCTGACCACTTCTGGGGCATAATATATAGGTTCGTACTACAGGTGTTTTCTAGAGTGACGGCCGCCTCGTTCAAGCTACTAAGAAGAGTAAAAACAAACTTCCATAAAAACTGAAACGGTTCATGGTATATTTCATCTATCTTCAGCTTTTGAAAAATTTTCTTCGAGGCCAAACGTGCATTTAGTTTCTGTCAACAAATGTAACTGAAAACTTGACACCCGACAAATATCTTGCGTATCAGCAAAGAGAACGGGAAACACGGAGATTGAACCGCAAAATCACAATTTTCTTCGCGTAAAATAGTGCAACTAGCAATAGTAGCATATTATGCCATTTATTAAAAGACAGCAGGTATAACGAAGTTTTCATTCTCTTCTGTTCGCATTTGTTCGCTGATGAAGAAATGGAATGCCCAGATAGCCTCTGCAGCCCTTACATAATTGTTTGGGGCTTTGTCACGGTGGGCGAAGGCCATCTTCAAAAAAAAACCCAGGAGTTCGGAAGGTGTGCTACCGCAAGTTTTGGGGTTGCTTCGCTAACTTAGGCGTCTGGCGTTCCCCGATAATTAGAAAAGAAGCGGAACAGCGGTCAGCTCAACGTCGTCACCAAGCAGGAAATCATGCCGAAATGTGTCCTTGAACACGTGCGAGATCTTTACCCGAACCCAGCCGGGATTCGCCACAATTCATCTACAAAAAAAAAACTATAAAAAGGGTAGGCTTAAACGATTTGGCAGTTTTTGAATATAGTCATGCGGACTAACTGTCCACAAGTACGGAAAGAAATGCAGTAGGAATGCAGAGCTCTATTGTGTTCTTTATGTCCATACTTGTCTTTCGCGCTGTACGCCAATTAAAATGAATTCTGCAATATCTGTAGATTATGCCTGGTTATGTTGTCTCTAAAAGAAAAGTAATCAAGCAAGTTCGGTATCGTGCTACAATTTTTGCATATACA
This sequence comes from Ixodes scapularis, assembly GCF_016920785.2. Taxonomy (NCBI): domain Eukaryota; kingdom Metazoa; phylum Arthropoda; class Arachnida; order Ixodida; family Ixodidae; genus Ixodes; species Ixodes scapularis. Next base: position 78,382 of record NW_024610082.1, on the reverse strand, counting down.
ATTTTATGTGGAATTCAAAGTCAAAACAGTACTTCCGTCCTCGTGCATCCGTCGTTCTTCGTCTTCCTGAAGCTATGAACCACCGATCTCGGCTACAGGACTTTTGGGTCCACAAAATATCACGCTCAGTATAAAATTCGGCTTTTCTTCCAAAATTACTGGAAATTATTTATTTTTGAAACAGGTCGGGTGGTGATGCGTGTTTGAGTGTAGGACCGTTGACTGGGCACTGGTTTGGGCCAAGAGTGCAGTGCTTCCATTCATGCTGCCCGCGACGAGAGCTGAAATTTTAATAGTGTAGAAATAAAATCAACTGACACCCTTAGAATTATTTTAAACTTGCGCTTTCTTCAGGAATTAAGATTTTGATCGTACCTTTTAATCATTATCGTCTTCGATGACGGAACAACTTGCCGAGGAGGCCGCGCTGTCCGCGTACGCGGCTTGACAGATAAGGTCGCGAATGCTTTTCACGAATCTTTAAAGACCAAGCATAAAAATGAAAGACGCAGCCACTTTACGCCAATGAAACCAACTTCATGTTTTGGGCAGACGTCTTGCGAGAGTTGCAGTATTTTAATTATGCCTAATAAATTAAATGTTTAGGACTAAGTACCAAACTTTTTTTAGATGTATTAAGAACCAAAATGTCAAATGGGAAGTTCTAGATTTGCTTGAGAAACACCCAACTAGCTGTTTGCAACGTGATAAGGCTCGCGTGGCTTCCTTCTGACTAGTAATAAAGCTTATGAAACGTGACAAAATACCCCGTGATAAAGCGCCCGCCCCATCATAAACTCAATTTCGAATGTCCCGGGATTTGTTTTCATAGGCCGGAAAAAAAAAAGAGATGCATGCAAGACGCGTGCCCCACGCTTTAATTATATCAGAAAAGAACTGCCCTCTGTTTTATATACAACGTTTATTGTTTTTTTTTTGTTTTTTTTTTCACCTATTAGATATTAGAAAAAACGTGGAAATTATCGTTTTGTGGATGCAGGCGAAGAATGGGTTCAAGAAAGAACGCAACAAAAACCGACTGATTACCTAACATTTTTTAATGAACTTTTTGATTATAAAAGAAAACGGGATAGTTGATTTATAAAGTTGCTGGGCGTAATCGAAAGAGACCAAATTGTCCAGTGAAAATTAGCGCCATTGCGGTTTGTGTAGGTGAGCTATACGGCCAGGCGAGGATTATGTTCAATAACGAACGCAATAAAACCGACCGATTGCCTAAAATTTGCTAATTAACCATTTAATTAGAAAAGAAAACAGCATCTTGTATTTAGAAAGTTGTTGGCCATATACCGCAAGCCACCAAACCGTCCATTCTTAAAAAGATGTAACGCGCGTACACTATTATACGGCGTCCTCCTAATTTGGGCGCGAAAATATAGTTCTGATTTTATGTGGGCTCCATCTCCGCGTGGCACAGCCTAACGCCATGAAGCCGAAGCGACAAATCATGCGCATCGCTGTGACAACGCCACTGCAGAAGGGGCGAGGAGTGCGGTGGCCGAAAAGATTGCGGTAACACGATTCGCGTCCAAATTAGGCTTTTTAGGACGCCGTGAGCCACTTAACGTCCACTACATCTCTTTAAAAATGAATGATTTGGTGTTTTTGATGAGTACAGATAAGGCACAAACCGCAATCGCGTAACCCTGACGTCTTTTTTAGAAAAATATCTAGTCGTTAAAAAAAATCGCCCTGTATAAGCACGATTGTAAGGCAGTTCTTTACGTCCGGCGACATCATTACGGCATGGAAGGAGACGTTGGCCACAGATCCTACTCTGTGTATGATCTGTGGTCACTGTTTTTTTGTTTTTTTTTCATTCCAGATGAGCAAACATTCGATTCCAAATAAAATAGATTGAGCATTCACCAAATTCGGCTTGTTTACTTGATTCAAATCGATATTTGATTTGATGACACTTATTTTGTACCCGCACACGCCTACTTTATTCCCTAATGAGTTACAAGTGACAATTAATTTTTTTTTTTTATGTCATGCGAGGTCATCACAATTTATTATTAACAATCGGAGCTCTGCGATTACGCGGAGGAGGCGCATTTGAAGATATTCAAAATTGTTCTGAATACACAAACAACTTCTAACGACTTGCTGTTTGGGTCGTTTCCTACACGCAGGACCAATGATAAAGCCAAAACCTTATAGAGGAGACAATCTATCAACTCAACGCACAAACACGATGTGAAGCGTGTCTGCGTACGTTGGAAAAGAGATACCGGCGAGCAAACCATAGCGTCGAATGTCCATGCATCAAAATGTCCGTGCACCGAAATATCCGCACACCGAAAAGTCCCACACCGAAAAGTCTTTGCAGCAAAAAGTCCGTACACTGAAATGTCTGTGCATCAAAAAGTCCGCACCGAAATGCCCTACAGCAAAACGCTCTACACCGAAAAGTACTAGACACACAACGGATGGGATCCTCCGTCACCTCTGCCGGTTTACGAACCATGATGATTCAGAAACACTGGTCTATAGAGCGCCACCCCTGATATACAGAAAACGCCGCTCGTACTTCCCGTTGTCGCCATGAATCCGCCTAAACAACGAAATATGCCAAATCAGATATTTATATTAAAATTGATGCTTCAATGACTACTTCTTTGAGCAGAACAAGGCATTTGTGCTCTCACAACAGCAAAGAATCGTCTTCCAAACCAATGCTAAAAAAGAGCCAATTCAACTCGTTGGGAAGAACAAGTGCCAAGCTCGCTCAAAACAGCTACTCGGTTGGTTCAGGTCCTTGTCGCAGGTGTGCCGGCTGGCTTCTGGATAATCTTTTCAAATCCTTCAAGCTTTCATTTCCTCCACCCCAAACTTGTAAAAAAAAAGAAAAAAAAAAGTCGGAAAATGGCGAGGAGGAAACGAGAGGCGATTTCCTCCTTTCACAGTGGCGAGAAGGAAAGTGAGGGTCGGATTCCTTCTCTCTGCTTGCGGGCCGGCCTTTAAAACAACTTAAAATGACCAGCAAACTTAAGTGTTATTATCAAAATAATCGCGGTCTGCGAACAAATGCAGATGAATGTATGGCCACTATTTTTTCTACAAATTTAGACGCTATACGCTTAACTGAAACAAGGTTTTTGGAAAAGATTTCAAGCGCGAGTTGTTTCTTTTATTTCATAATGAGTATCGTAAAGATAAAGATTGCAGAGCCACGGGACAGAACTTTGGTGGTGGTGTATTAATTGCGGTGCGCGAGTCACTACAGTCGATCAGAAGACGGGATTTGAAATCGTACGCGGAATGTGTGTGTGGTGACCTAGTATCCGGTGACGGTTTAGTTACCTCATTGGGAATTACTTTTTCCCTACGGTATGAGATCACTTTGTGATTGCCAACCACTTAAAAGTACTAGAAGAGCAAGTTGATTTTTCAAAGCGTAAAGCACATAGATATGGCGATTTTAACCTTCCTGGCGTGGATTGGTCATATATGGTTTAATGATTAACGTGAGTACTCAAACAAGCGATAAAGTGTCCCAAATATTTGGCTTTACTCTTTTAATGGGTTTAGTCAGCACAACAGGTTGAAAAATAGTGCCGGAAATCAGGGATGGGCAGTATTTCAAATACAAGTATTTGAAATACGTATTTTAAATACTTTATGTATTTTGCCTTTGTATTTAATTACAAATTGGGTAACGTATTTGACAGGTGTATTTAAATACTAAAACGTGGGTATTTCAAATACAATTCTAATTAAATGCAATTTTTCAGGCGAAAATACATCTTGTTTTTACGTATGTGGTTGTAAGATATAGTCTCCATCCTTTATTCGGCCATGGGGCTTTTTTCTTTTTCTCCTCCGGCTTTACTTTAAAGGCACTCTCCAGAGCAGGAAGAAAACTACGTTCTGCACCGAATGCAGTGTCTCTCTATCAAGCACAAGCGTTTAGTGATTTTGTGATTACGCTGTTAGATGAGGGCAGACTGGCTAAATAAGTGCCTGTGACAACTTTTCATGCTTTTCAGCCTGATTTACATCCATATGTTTGCCTCGAACATTCTAAATGTGCGGGTCTTCCAGATTTTCGTAACTGGTGCGAGTTGCAGCAATAAAACATTCTCTAGCTAGTGATGCGCGTCATGGTAATCTCGGTACTTTGTTGGTGTATACCAAAATGTAATCGAATAAAAGCTGCTTAAAGCTTTGTCCTTTTTTCACCTATTACGTCCAAGCTGATTACATTTCTTTGTGATTATATTTCTATTACGTTACTAGAGCCTTGCACACTAACTCCCGAGTGTGCCATGCACAATTAAAATGAGATACCCAGAAACCCGTTGCAGGTGCCCTGAAGTGGCTGACGCAAATTTTGAGGAATGTATTTGGAGAAGTATTTGGAGGAGACCAAATACATTGGATGTATTTGTATCTTGTACTTAAATGCTTTTTTGGAGATGTAATTAGATTTGTAATTAAATACATTTTCGACGCAGTATTTTGTATTTGTATTTCGATACATATTTGCATGTATTTTGCCCATTCCTGCCGGGAATGTTCTTCAACTTTTTATTTCAAACTCTGCCGTTGAAAATATATTGTCAACCAGTGATCCCGTTGTTCGACCTGATGTTTTCATCCACCTTCCACCGTAGTTTTTTTTTTGTTGTTTTTTTATTTGTAAGTTCCTGTGTATGACAGCATTTCACCGTTTACGAATATAGCGATGATGATTATCTAGATCCGTATACGTTTTTCCAAAAGTATGATTGGTCGACGGTCCTGGGTGATGACTGTAAATTCTGCGACTGAATCTTTAACATATAGTAGGGGAATTATTCGATTTGATTATACCTAAGCGCGTTTCTAAACCTTCTTGTGTATCCTTTTCTTGTTCTCAAAGGAATTAAAATATCATAAGCGCAAGAAAGATCATTTAAATAAATTGTTTCAAAATAAGTGGCGTTAAGCTATGGTATGTAAAATCTGGTGTTTACCGTACGCTTTTTAAAAAGTTGTTAAGGCATCATAAATGTGTTTATGAAAGAGGAGTATAAAGCAGCCCGGTACCGCGAACCAGATAAATTCTGGCATTTTGTAAGGCAACATACCGAAGAGTCAACTAGGAACACAGCTTTTAGTACTGACACGCATTACGTAACTTGACCCGAAACAGCACCCAATGAAATTCTAAACATTTTTGGTGATTTTTATTCCTGAGGTGTCCCCGAGAACACGAATTGTTCTCAGTGGCATTGTTTCTAACTACACTATAGCAGTCAATCAAGTTAATACCGACGAAATCTTGGGGGAAATACAAATATTGAAACCAAAGCGATCCGTTGGTGTAGATTTTATACCTTGTTTGATTGTTAAAGGTTGCGTTGATATGTTTGCCCTTTACTAAAGAATTTATTTATTATTTCACTTAAAATGTGTTTTTCAAGGCCTATGAAAATAAGTCTTCTACATAGAACTACTACCCTGTCTCATTACCATGTTCGTTTTCAAAAGTCTAAAATACTGATCCACACCCGTGTTTATTTCTACTTTTTTACAAAATGAGCACGTTCAAAATGAATTTGTAAAAAGGTCGTTCAATGGAGACGAACCTTTGTTCACTACTCAATTACACTGCAGTTTGTTGTTGCGCGAGTACAAGTCGATACTGTTTATTTTGATGTATCGAAGGCCTTCGATTAGGTAAGCCGCAAATTTCTTCTTGATAAACTTTCTTTAGATGGTCTGTCACCACTACTTTTATAGTGGTTCAGTACTTATCTGAATGATCGTCAGAGTAATGTACGTGTCGTTATTAGCTTATCAGACGTTTTTGTACCAACTTCGGGTGTACCTCAAGGATAAAACCTTGAGGCTTGACCCTTGAGGTGATATTGAATCTTGCGTAGTGATATTGAATATTGTGTAAGGAATGCGCAGCTGCTCCTTTTTTTCAGACGAACTCAAGCTTTTCTTAAGAATTCAGCCGAGGAATGACTGTGTTATTTTACAAGATGACGTTTCCCGCATCTGAGGGAGGAGTTGTGATAACTTCATTATTAGTGGTCAATCCGGATAAAACAAAATTCTTACGATGCTTCTATTGAACGTGTGAAAAAAATCCATGACCTAAGTGTTTATTTTGGCAGACACCTTTCATGATATACCAAAAACTCAAATCGTTACCTCTGCTTCTCGAATGCTAGGAATCATATTGTCACCGAGTAAGGTGATGAGACGATAAGCAATGAACTGAAAAGAAAGGTTCAGTCGGCGAACTTGTGCTAAACAATTTAAAGTATGATCGGTGAGACAACAGAAGAGAGGGCGGCGATTCGGAGGCGTAACAGCAAGCGAGAGCGAGACTAACTCGACAAAATCGCGGGCCGTTCCTAATCTAGTGTGTACCGTCATGGCGCAAATTCGGCCGAGAAGGTTCAAGCGTCGAGCGTTTCGGGTGAGAATGAAACGCCACTTTCGAGAACAAGGAACTAGGGCGAAATGATGAAAGTTACGCCCCGAGTAAAAATAAACGCGAATCTTCTAGTATACGTGACTGGGCGCTGCTTGCTCGGCTCTATGCACGGCAATATCACTCCCGACGCGTGATGTTTTAAATCCTCTGTGTGTCCTTCGCTTGTTTCAGTCTTTAGTCAGTTCCTGTTAGGCTCAAGTTTTGTAGTGCCGTAGAAATGTGGTGACGGAAACTGGCGCAGAAAGGATCGGAAAAGTTCAGAGATTCTTGATTCGCATTGTGTACGAGAGATAATTTTAGAGATGTTTTTTTAACATTGAATACATCCTTAAACAGCTTTCTTTACGCGACTTGCCAAAAAGAATAATTGCTCGTAATCTGTTGTTTTTACACAAAGTGATTTATTTGTTTATTTTATTTATTTTTTTAAATACCTTACACACCCTCATGAGGCATTACGTAAGGGGGGGGGGGGGGGAAGGGTTGCAAAGCGGAATATATCGAAAATACTGAGCACAAAAGCACAACGAAACCAACAACATTTAAGTGCACATGCATCACAGGTTCAAAAACGTAGTTACACCTTAGCGAAAAAGAGCTTGGTTACTTTCACCGACAATATTCTCGAGAACCTTCGTTCCAGTCAACAATGGCGGATGTCAAAAACGAACAGAAACACAAGAATGAGTCACAAGAGATAGGTTTAATCTTACCGGAGTTATCAAAGGGGGCTGAAACATATAACGGTTGAAAGTTCATCCTTACAATTTCACGTTCCGGTTCGTGTTTCTAAATGGTCATGTGTATTTTACCCATCTATGGAAGAAACAATTGTCACCATCAGTAAGAATGCAGAACTGTTTGAATAGCCTGTCTCCTCATGTTGACGTATATTCAGGTTTGGTTTTTTTAAAGGGGAGCTTGAGTTGCCTCTTTTTGGCACTTAATCTGCACGGAATTTTTCGACGAATGGGATTATTAACTTGGAGTGTGTTTTAGTTTTGATTTATGTGTCACCATATTATAACCGGCTGTTGGGTCTGGGGCATAAAAAAAAATAAGGCATTATTCCTTTTACTATTATTATTATTATTATTATTATAAGATAGGAATATTTTATGTCTGCTCATTCGAAATGTTTAACATTAAACAATGTTTCGTAGAATACGCTTGAATATTCACTCAAATCCGATTAAAATTAGGATGCACTGTGCGACTTCCTCTTGTCACCCTCCATTTTCAACAAATATAAAAAACAGTCCTGAGAAAATAGTAGGCAGACCTCCCCCCCCCCCCCCCCCTTCCCCGATCACTAGACACAACGTTTTCAATAAGAACTTTAGTTCCTACATCGCGCTTTGGCATTACTTTCCACTCAATGTTTTACACTATCTTATAATAAAAACTATTCATATATAACTGATAATTAAAATATTACCTAACATATATTACCTGAAGAATCAGCGATCAACTATAACATTAATTTATCAATTTTGTAAGCAATGAACTTCGATTACTTAAGCGTTACAGTATAGGAAGCAGAAAGGCATTGGGTAGTATGGCGAAATTATTAAAACATATTTGTACTAAAAACAATAAAAATAGGACAAAAAGAGTAATAAAAATTTATATAAACTCGATGTATCTTATATTATTATTATTAAAAAAAAGTGACTCGCGTGCGTGATTGTTTTGACAATTGAGGTATTTAAGTCAAGGTGCAGTCCATGCCAATAGCAAAGGAGTGTTATCCGATTATAACCAGCTATAAATTCTTCGCGGAAAAGCGGGTAGATATTGTGAGAAAATAGGTGTGCGCACAGCATATCTAAAAAGCTGTCATCTTTTACCAGAACAACGGTTCTCGAGAACGCCAGCAGCATAGCTATACTCTCACAAACGGCGTCTGCGAAGCGGCACTAACACCTCATAGAGCGAGCACGCCCACAGCATGCATTTTACTCGCTCGCATAAGGAGCCCGTATCGATATCATCATTAACCGCTTTTTGAAACAGGAAATGAAATAAAGTGAAAGCCGCTTACAACTCCCTGTAACGCCGAATTGGAGCGCAGCTCTTGAGGAAGAGGAGGGAAAGGTACTGAGGGGAGGGTAGACCCCTCCTCCTCCTTCTCCTCCTCTTGGCCTTGGTCTTGGTTAAAGCTCATGGCCAGGCTCGACCGCATGGACAAAGAGCGGGAACAAATTGCACATTCGATGAAGGAAAAATTCAACAAGGTAGAGATGACGCTGGGAGAAATACAAAGCGGAATGCTACAACTACAAACGCAGATGCAAACGTTCCTGCAGAGTATGGAAGCCAAGATGCAAACATTCGTGCAGAACGCCCAAACCCAGATCACCACCCAAATACAGCAATTATGAACCCAACAGCGAAATCGAACGCCAAGCCAGACAAAAGGGCAGTAACAGACCAGCAGCCGGTCAGGGACCTCCTGATTTGGCAGTGGAATTGTAACGGCTATCACAATAAGAGGGCAACGCTAACACGGCACCTACAGGGAATGGAGAGGAAACCGGACGTCATTATGATTCAGGAAACACTATGCACTGACACACCCCAAATTCAAGGATACAGAGCACACGCCAAGGCGGCCAAGCCCCTAAACAAAAAAAAAGAAAAAGTTTGGAATACGCAAACCAACAGGCGGGGTGTGCACATTCGTCCGCAAGGGCATCGTATTCCTCAAACACGAGCTGACCACCGGCGGCTGGACCGATAGCAGCGCGGTGGAGGTGATCGTTGGGAAGAAGAAGAGGAAAACCAGCGTGCTCGCGGTCAACGTGTACAGCAGCCCCAGACATAGAAAGCAAAAGTTCCGCACGCTCATGCAAAGGGCACAGCGTGCGACGAAGAAAGGCACGATCCTAATAGGGGGTGACTTTAACGCACCACACTACGACTGGGGATACGATAAGACGACCGAAAAGGGGAGAGACCTATTGCAAGACGCCACGGACGCGGGGCTAACGCTAATCACGAACCCGGAGACCCCCACAAGAACGGGTACTTCGGTCGCCAGGGACACCACCCCGGACCTGACGTTCGTCGAAATAAATGGGAACGACACCGCAACGTGGAAAAACACCAAACACGACTTCGGCAGCGACCACATGGTCATAGAGATCCGGGTCCCGCTGGGGAACGGTGCAAGCCAAGAGAAACGAACACACAGATACACGAACTGGGAGGAGTTTCGGCGTCAGCTCCCAAGCCAGCATGATAACATTGAAGATATAGAAGCGTGGTCGAAGGCGATAGTAGAAACGACCGAGGAGGTGACGACAGAGATAGAAACGGACGAAGACATACACGAAATGGACAGCAGATTGGCCCACCTCATCGAGGCGAAGACTGCCCTCAAGAGAAGGTGGAACCGACAACGAACAAACAGAAGGCTCCGCAAAAAGATCGCGGAAATCAACAGGGAAATAGAGAAACACAGCAAGGAGCTCGGCCGGCAGCAGTGGGAGCAAACGTGCAGAGAGGCGGACGGCCAACTCCATCTGGGCAAGACGTGGCGACTGCTCCGGCACCTCCTCGACGACACCCAGACCAAGGGAGAACAACAGTACAAGCTCAGCAGAATTATACACAAGGCGGTAGCGGAGCACGGGGAAGCGGAGGTGAAGGGGAGACTCGACGCCAAATACCTCCCGGTTTCCCCAAAGGAAAAGCACCCAGAATACCAGGGGGCAGAGAACATCGAGGTTGACCAAGACATCGAGGAATGGGAGGTCCGAAATGCGATGCAAGACCTGAACAGGCGTTCGACGTCGGGCCCGGACCGCGTCAGCAACAAAGCGCTCAGAAACTTGAACGACGCGGCCCTGACGGCACTGACGGCGTACTTCAATAAATGCTGGAGGGCCGGCAAGCTACCGCGCCAGTGGAAGGAAGCCAAAACCATCCTCATTCCGAAACCAGGCAAGTCGCCCGACATCGAGAATCTACGCCCAATATCCTTAACATCGTGCGTGGGTAAACTGCTAGAGCACATCTTAATGACCAGATGGCAACAGTACCTCGAAGAGGCAGAGCTCTACCCGGATTCTCTCGTCGGCTTTCGAAGCAAGCTTGGAACGCAAGACGCCATGCTCCAACTCAAGAAGGAGATAGTAGACTACGAAACTCACACCAGCGACAACAGGGCAATACTGGGTCTGGACCTGCAGAGCGCCTTCGACAAAGTCCGGCACTCTGCGATCCTCGCCCAAGTGTCGCACCTGAACATGGGACAGAGATCTTACAATTACATTCAGGATTTCCTGACCGACCGCACGACTCACATCTGCGCCGGGGATCTCCAACTACCAGAGAAAACGCTCGGCAGCGAGGGGACACCACAAGGCGCGGTAATCTCTCCGCTGCTCTTCAACTTGGTCATGATCGAAGTCGCCAACCGGCTGCGGAGCGTCGATGGGGTACGCCACACGGTTTATGCCGACGATGTGACGCTGTGGGTCACCGGCGGCAGCGACGGCCACATAGAGAATACACTACAAGAAGCAGTAAAAACGATAGAGGACCAACTGAAGGGATCGGGGCTGGTGTGTTCCCCCGCAAAGTCGGAGCTGATGGTGATTCCACCCAGGGGAGCGAGCCGCAAGAAGCAAACTATCCGAGACTGCGATAAAATCCGCATACGAACGCAAGGGGGGCACATCATCCCCGAGGTAGCCAAGATTAGAGTGCTGGGCATGATCATCGAACGCAGCAAAGTCAACGGGGCAACGGTCTCCAAGCTCGAAGCTAAGACCGGCACGGCACTGCGTCTCATACGCCGCGTCGCCAATAGAAGAAGCGGGATGAAGGAAGCAAGGCTCGTCAGACTGATTCAAGCCTTCGTGATGAGCCATATCACCTACGTCGCCGCCTTCCATAATTGGCGGCAGTGCGAGCGGAAGAAGATCGACGCGATGATCCGCAAAGCTTACAAATCAGCATTAGGACTCCTAGGATGCACGAGCACGCAGAAGCTCGAAGCCCTGGGACTCCACAATAGCCTGGAAGAGATCGCCGAGGCACAGCAGACGGCGCAGCTCACCAGACTGTCGGGAACCAGGACCGGCAGATCTATCCTCAAACAACTAGGCATCGGAGCCAAGGAAGACGACCACCGGATGCAGGAGCAGATACCGCGGGAGCTGGGCAAGCACATCGTCGTGAGCCCAATCCCGCGGAACACGACTCCCACATTCCATCAAGAAAGAAGAGAGGCGAGAGCCAAGGCGCTGATCGCGGTACACGCCGGCGATGAGGGAGCCGTGTTCGTGGACGCGGCCAGTTATAAGAACATCGGCGACGCCTTCAGCGTCAGCGTGATCGGAGCCAAAACGGGTGAGATCAGGATGGCGGCCAGCGTGCGGACCACTGTGCCCAGCCAGGCAGAAGAAGTGGCGGTAGCCCTCGCCATCGCGGACCCCAGAACGAAGACGGTGTTGTGCGACTCGCGAACGGCAGTGCGCAACTTTGCGAAACAGCGAGTGTGCAGTGCGGCAGCGCGCATCCTGCGAAAGGCCGAAGTCAACGGAGTCATCACCAGTGCGGTGATAAAGTGGTTTCCCGCCCACGCGGGCGTGGAAGTGGCGGGCTCGCTGGGGCTCACCAACCACAACGAGACGGCCAACTCCGTGGCGCGTGGACTCGCCGGCCGCGCCCCGGTAACGGCCGCCGCCGACGTGGTGGATCGCCCCGAGAAGGACACCATGGACGCTTACAACGAGGTAACCCTGTGGTACCGGTTAGCCAGAAGAACGATGGCCCTGCCCCACCCCCGTCTGACGCGGGAGGAGGCGGTGGTATTCCGCCAGTTACAGACTAACTCCGTGATAACCCCAGTGTTAGCAAAGCACCTGTGGCCGGAGGTATACGTAACAGACTTATGCAGACTGTGCGGGAAGGGAAGGGCCACGTTGGCCCACATCCTGGAAGACTGCGAATGCGCGAACACGGACAACAGTGCAGACGTTCTCCCGCCCCTCATGGAGGAGGCGAAGAGATCCGAAGACTACGACGTCCAGCACACGGCCGTCCAGCAGATCCTAGCGGCACTCGAGAAGCAGCGACCGGACGGGATGGAAGCAGAAAGGGTTAACCCGAGTACGCTGAAGCCCGCCGCGAGCGGCTCTCCCCGCTAAGAAGACGTCCGGCCACGTCGCCCCAAGAACCCACCTGAGAGGGTGGGATGATAGGGGTTACTGCAGGAGACCCATTAAAGTTGCTCTCTCTCCCTCCCTCCTCCTCCCCTCATTCTTTATTATGCTCCGGGGGGTCACCTGACCGGGGGGAAGGGGTCACGTGACCTCGGGGGGAGGGGGGAGGGGGGTCACGTGACCTTGGGGAGGGGGGCCACGTGACCTGGGGTGCCACGTGATCTCGGGGGGTCCGGTGACCTGGGGGTCACGTGACCTGGGGGTCACGTGACCTGGGGGTGACCTTGGGAGAGGTCACGTGACCTCGGGGGTCACGTGACCTTGGGGTGACCTGGAGAGGGGTCACGTGTCCTGGGGGTCACGTGACCTTGGGGTGACCTTGGTTACGCCGACGGCGACGGCGACGCCGACGCTGCTCAAGCCGGAAACGGGCGCCTAAGAGCTGCGCTCTAAAAAGAAATAGGTATTGTGAGGATTAGTATGATGCACTGTAAAAAATGTGTGTGAAATTACAAGCATTTTACAGAAATTTTCGGTTGTCATACAGATAATATCTGTGAATGGCCTTTAGCCGAAAGCTCTTGAAGAAAAACACAGACATTTTCTGTTTTAATCTCTTAACATAATTACTTCACGAAAAGCGGTTCTGAAAACGTATTTAACGCATTGATATTTTGTTTGTGTATTTATGGTATAAAACTATACTTATGTGTAAGTTTAGTGCAAAGACTATACTTCGTTTCAGCTTCGGTCCGAGCGCGGCCGATGTTATGAGCCGAAGGGCCAATCAAACAGCGAAAGAGGCACAACGTCATGGCGTGCTCTCTGCAGTTGATAGGCCCAGCCGGTATTCGCCGTCTCTTTGTGCGTGCTCCTCCGCCGGCTAGCCTTATCAAGCGCAGAGAGCACGCCATGACGGTGCACTTTTTGCAGTGTTTGACTAGCCCTTCGGCTCATAACATCGGCCCCGTTCGGACCGAAGCTGAAACGAAGTATAGCGCGCGCACTGCCTTCTTCGGTCTTAATTTTGATGCGGAGCTTATTTTCAAGAGGGATGCCGGGTAGCGGTTTGTGGACGTTCGTTTTCCCGTTTGGAACATTTCTGCCGTAAGTTGCACCAGTCGTTGTTGTGATCTCCCTGCTGTACGTACGTAGCCCCTTAACTTTCCAATCCACTAGCGGGTTCCAGTTCAGTGGCAGTGTAGTAATTGGGTTTTACTAGATTGTTGCGTCGTCACGGACAAAATTTATGCTATTATAAACGCCAGCTCGAGCCCGAACTCGAGCCTCTTTCGCCGTTGGTGTTCCTCAGTTTTGATGTTCTGCTCTATGATTCATAAACCTAAACCTTAAAGTCAATCACCTCTGCCTCGTCTTTCGTCAGCGCACCCTATTGCACGGACGCTCTTCCGGCCCTTCCTAGATGTCCTCTGCCGCCAGGTAGCAGCCTGATTGTCGAAGAACTAACATCGTCGCCTTTCCATCAGAGAATCACTACACTTTTACACATCGGCTGCCACTACATTTTGGTGCGTTGGCTCTATGGCCCAGTGACTTGCTTGGTGGAAATCATATCCATTTCTGTGTTATAATTAATATTTTCAAATATTGTTTTTAATCATGACTGCAGTGTTGTATGTTTTGATTATTTAATGTTGGTAATGCACACATAACATTGTTTTTTGGTTAATATTTCCTGTTTTAATATATGTTTATTGGTTTCTTTCATATTCGAAGGGACCAAGAAAAAGGCTGCAAGGTTGCTATAATTCTTACTATAATTATTAAAATTTCATAGTCCAACGATGGAAAAAAGACTTCTTATCAGATTTCCATTTCCAAATGTTTCAAAAGTACCTACAAGGTTCTTTAAAAAGTTTTAATTATTAATTATTTTTAAAGAAAAATATCTTCATTATAATTTTGTACATCAGGTTTGCAAACTAAACGAATACAAACAAATGCCACCTGAACACTTTGTCTCTATTACAGTCAATTTATATATATGTTGTAGAGTTCTGGTTTTAATGCCCTAATCTTTTGAGCTTAATACACTGCTCATATGAAGTGTCCCCATGCTTGGAAAGTGCCAACGTATTGTTGTCAACGGAAAACTGAAAGATTTAATATAATTTAAAAGGGGTGTATATGTTCTCCGAATGCAGTACATAAGATAAAGAAATCAGTTGTGCTAGTTTTTTTTTTAATTTATTTGTACCCCAATGCGTTTTTTTTTACATAAGTGCGTGTTATTTAATTTACCGACTTTTAAAGTAGAGTGAGTAGGGCGATTCATCGGTCACTTGACCAATACGGGAAAGCGTGCCGCCAGCGTTTGCCCGCTGCAATTAAGTCACCTGTTCTCAAGCACTGAATGCAAGGGAAAAATAAGGAATCGAACAGCACAAGAATTATGTAGCCAATTACTGCCTAGGAATGCAGATATTGTTGTAATTCGTGCTGCTACTGCACGCGCGAAACGAGGATGGGACAACATGGCTCGAGTAAGCTTCTCCTGCGTGAATTTGAAACCGAAACTGATCGGAAGCATGCCGTGCGGTGTTACTTTAGCCGATTACGTTCATATTATGTTGCCCTTTGAAGCGTTAGCTTAAAAGAGGTGTCTGGCCCCCCGATTGAAATAGAGGGAGGGCTTGTATACCAATAATACTTGAAAACACTTTTTGTATTTATCTAGTGAACAGCGGCACTCACTTGCCTAATCATTGCCAGAAAATGGTAGGGCATATATACAAATCGGGTCGGTAGGGTGGAAGTGTAGTAAGTTGGGCGAGTTGGTATGATGACATGATGAACAGAACAGCGCACACAAAGACAAGGACAGAGAAAGGGAACATGCAGGACACACAAGCGCTGACTCGCAACTGAATTTATACACAAAAGAAAGAAGAAGAAACCGTTCTGAAAGACACGCAGGGCACGCAGTGCCTATGACACGCGACACGACACCATTAGAAAGGACTATGGGGCAAAGACATTGCAGTTAAATGGTGTTGTGTCGCGTGTCATAGGCACTGCGTGCCCTGCGTGTCTCTCAGAACGGTATCTTCTTCTTTCTTTTGTGTATAAATTCAGTTGCGGGTCAGCGCTTGTGTGTCCTGCATGTTCCTTTTCTCTGTCCTTGTCTTCGTGTGCGCTGTTCTGTTCATCATGTCGGTAGGGTGGTTGGAGTAGACAGTCGCAAGGCAGAGCCGTATATTGAAGCATGGTTAAAAGCGCTAAAAAAGACGTACATAAGGTAGAAGACAAACACGGGTGCTACTCACAACTGTATTGGGAAAGGAAGATGGAAGTACATATATATATATATATATATATATATATATATATATATATATATATATATATATATTATACACTTATCGTGACTTAGGCTACTCATCCGCGAGATACAAGAGCATAAGCTCGTTTACATATATTTATCGAAAAAACGGATCTCAGCATTATACAATGCTATTGACTTCTCGCTAACGCACTGGGGTCCTCTCCTCTTAATAAGCCTCTTGCAGTTCGCGTGTCCTTTGAATTCTGCTTCTACCGAGAATCTTGGTAACGCCGAAGCGTGGCTCGCATTTGCATGCCCTACAGTGCGCGGGAAAATGTGCCCCGTCATTTGTCTTTAAATTTTGTACTTGCTCTCTTCAACGATCATTCGTGCATCTTCCCGTTTGTCCAACGTAAGATTTTCCACACGTTAGGGGGATTTCATACACGACCCCTGTGACGCATTCGATCTACGGCCTGGCGTGCTTCGTGCCACATCCTCGCTCGTTCCTGCTTTCTTTAGTAATTCGAGGGCAAAGTTGGCCGAGTTTTTTTGGCGCTAAACACGAGAGGTACTCCGTACCTGTTCGCAACCTTCTTGAGGTTGTGCGCCATTTTGTGTACATATGGTACAACTTCTGAAGTTATTATGCTCAGTGCCGACTGCGTCACTTTCCTGGTTATGTGACCTCTACTTTCTGTAGGGTGGCCTTTGCCACAATCATCAAGACCGTTTGAGGGAAGCACGTTCACAATAGTCAAGTTAATTGGTTCTGGAATCTGGCCTGCATGTGGTGAGAACACGACTTTTTGATAACTGACGCTAGGCAGAGCGTTGCAATTCCTCTCTTTACCACCTTAGAATGCGTAAAGTCAAATAGCAGGAGCGCTTTTTGTGATTGTGGCGAATACATCCAGCACAAGTGTCCCTCCCGCAACTTCAATCTCAGGTCTAAAACTGTAGGTGATCCTGGTTAGGGAGTTCATGTGTAAAATGTAGGCTCTTATTATGTCGTCTAAAAGCATCCAAGACTGAGACCACTCCCTGTTGGTACACAAAATAAGTTTGTTTTCTAAAAACAATCAAAAAGTCGTCTGCGTACCTAAAAGCTTTAAAAACATTAAAATCGCTGAGTACTTGCTCAAGCGTCTGATCAATTGTTGTTAAAAATATATTACAAAGTACGGGTGCCCCACATGATCTGATAAAGATACCCTTTTTTTTTTTGCAAATAAATATGTTCGTTAAAAAGAATAAACGTGCTGATAAGATACGCTTCAAGCAAGACTAAAAATTGTCAATCGTCACTCCTGCTGTGTTCTGGAAGGGGATAACACCATTCCTATTGATGCACGCCCTAACTGCCTCGAGCAGTTCGCGGTGAGGGACTGAAAAGGACATAACTTCATTATCAACAGAGAACGCGCATCCTACGTTCTGGTTGACTTCAAAGAAGCTAGCAAGTTCATCTGATTTCTTGGTAAGAAAAGGGTTCGTCAACTGAAGGCTGTTGAAAAATATCTTCTGTACGTATCTTTTTATCGCTTTTAACAATGGTTCAATACAGCCAACACCAACTATCCCAACAACAACTTCTTTTATAGAGCCGTATATGGACAGAGTTTGGCCATTCATTGGGAAGTGTAGGAGACAAATGAGGAGGCGCCATTGGCCGAAAGCGGGCTGGGCGTGTTCTAGGGCGTCTTTACTAATTCGAATGTGGACAATCAGAAGCCGATGGTCGCAAGAAACCAGCTTAAAGGGGCCCTGCAAGCACTTTTTTACTGGTTTTTAATTTGCACCGAACCTGAGCGCACTGAACGTAGTAACCTAATGCAACTTTTCTTTTCTCGAAATTCGCTTTATCTTAAAAGTTATAGGCAAATTAAAATTACAAAAAGAAGCAAAAAATAACCTCTTTCATGACGTCCTTGGTTGCTTGAGTGGCCGTGAACTAGAGGAGGGGTAGTGAGCTATGCGAGCGCTCACGGCTGCCGCACTCCTAGTCGACGGCACGAGAGGGCGCCACTAAGGCATCTTTTGTATAGGCTGTGCGCAGCAGGCAGCCAGAGCGGCTCTCATTGCATTTGCTGCGCGAATACACGCTAATTCTACATGACACTTCATCCGCCACAAACGACAGCAAACACGGGGTAAAGATCAGTTAAGAATGGGAGCCACTTCGCGCTGCCGTACCGCGAAACAGCCAAACCGCATGACAAAGCTACTCGCCGAAGGCCTTCGGAACGCTCGGAGCCGGTCGGATCCCCCAGTCCGTAAACGACCGCAGTGCCGCCGCGTAAATCCGGGACCTTTCCGTGTCGGCACCTGATCCCACTACTCCTTTCTAGTATGCGCCGCCTTTTCCACCGCTTGGTGGCGGGTATGTCGACGGGTCACTTCTTCTTTCCGTACTTTATAAACTGCATTTGTTTCTTTTCTGGTCTAAAGTAGTAAACAAAAACTACTTTTGTAAATAATTGAAGCGGTTCGCGCCACTTATATTTTGTATTTCGACTGAAACGAAGCTTTTAGCGGCTCTGACCAGTAGTAAGCCCAGGACCTAAGACGTCACATTTTGAGCGCTTTCGGTACCGCGGGTCGCCCTCGTCGGTGGAGGAGGTTTCCGCGTCGTCCGGTTAAAATATGACGCACTGATATTTAGTTACTCTCTCCGTGCCTGCTGGCTTGCCCGAACCCCAAGAGACGTGGAAACCGCAAAAAAGGTAGACGCTTAAATATGATTGCAGGGCCCCTTTAATAAGTGCGTCGGAGTAACTCTCGGTGACTGAAGATATGGTGCACGTGATGTTTCAATCACGGTCATCCAAAATCATGGTGGAAGAGTGGGACTAGCGGAACGATCGACATAATCCGTACGCCAGCGCCGAGGGCCGGCAATCTGCCATCCGAGCGATCAGACGAGTCCGACCAAAATAGAGTTCGAGCGGCCACATTCGTTTCTTACATCTTTGTGCATGATCATGAACGAAACATCGCATGCACCCCATTTTCAATCATGAAGGGTTTACGGGTAAAACAGCGCGAACAAGAAGCAGGACAGAGAAGATGCACAAATACGGAGTGTTGTTTCACCCGTAAACATGCTTCACCAACTAGCCCAAATTTCAACCATGAAGGGTTACCACATTTACCTCTTCCGCACTTATTAAAACGATTAAAACTGTTTCTCGCTACCACCACTAGGGAATTCTTTTCGGCTTCTGCTTAGCCAAGAGAGCATGTCAAGCCCTCTTTCTGCGTCTGGTGCACACCCTGACTCTGCCCATGCCGCCCATCGACCAAACTCTCTGTTTACAAGGCTCTGTCGCGAAAATGTTGTGTTGGAGTTGTTTGTGCCTTGTTGTACTGCTGATCTTTATGTGCCTGTAGCAGTGTTCAGTATTCGTTGGGGTTGGTGTTAGTACTGTGCGTATGAGCAATTGGTGAGTATGAGCAATTAATATGAGTGGTTGTCCCGTAAAAAAACTGAAATAAGTAAAATAAGTTTTAGCGCCATTTAGCGGTAACTACTACACTTCCTAGGTGGCGCAAGCTGCCGCCTAAATCAATAAGCTCAGTGTTGAGCAATCATGTATCCAATGAATTACAAGCAGCCCGTCCAGCTGGTCTGCGGTCCACTGGCCTCCCTACGTCTCTACTTTTTCAGACGAATAACAATCGTGATAATTGTGCCGCCAGCTGAATGGGTGTTCCGTGCGCTGAATAGAGCAAAATGTGTTCCCAGACGCGGTGAGGATTACCAGGGACTTGAAAGTGGTTAACGAATGCTAACAGGTGAACATGTGCGTTGAACGAGGGGAACCGACGCCGCTTGAATCGGTGATGCCTCGCCTCACCGCTGTCAACCGAAAACGGTGGATCACTTACGGCAAGCACAACAACCAGATACTCTGTTCAATAAAGACGGCATTTCATTTGTCGCTTTACGATTCCTTCTTTCAATTTTTTTCTGGCCGCGAGGCAAAACCAGCCGCCCGCGCGAAAGCAGTCGCGGAAAAACCCCGCGAATCCCCCACTCACATTGCTGCCCCTGAACGTAATAGGTGCGGTGCCCCGGCTTCGAGAGGCGTTTTAGAGTGTTTTAGTGCGTACGGAAGACAGCGAACGGGCATAAACACTTTAGAATCGTATTTTAGCGAAAAGCAGTCCAGCTCGCTAGGCCTTACTCGTATTGGCCCCTGTCGCTTGCCAGGCGCCATGTTTCTTTTGCGGGAACTTGTTATTTTTCAGAAAAAAGTATGTTAAATGACAGAAAAACTAAAAACAGCTAAAAGAGTTTACAGAAATTTTCTGGTAGGCTAGCTGCCAGACAATTTATGTTTTTTTTACACATTTTTTAAATTTTTTTAGTGTGGTGCAACTTTCAAAAGGGCGACGATGTGTCACGCTGGAAAGGTTCAGTGTTTCATCTCTTCAAATAGATAGTTTCTTCTACCGCCATTCATTATATATAAAGTTTATGGACTCGTCACCGAGAAACTAGAGCGAAGGTATTAAGGTGAATAATAATAATTTATCAAGCTCTCGCGAGCACTTTAGTAAATCACCAGTTCAAAATGATCTAGGATAATGAGTTTATGATGATATTGCAGCGATCCTACGAAGAGTATTGGGTGGACCATGACAGGAATACAGGGACGATCGGGTGTAGACTTAGGTTACCAATTAAATGTTGTTCAGGACATCCTTCAACAGAGCTAAGTTTGTAGTTGGAGTGTTTAGCCTCAGTTGCGCATGCCTTCGTTATTGACCATAGGGTTACTCGACAACAGATTCACGTTTCGTGTAATCAGGCCCCTTTTGGAGATACAATGATCTTTGAATCTGCTTTGTAGCTTCTGCTTTGGAAGCAGCTTACCAGAAGTGTCCAGCGTTGTCATTTTACTGATATTATCAACAGTTATAGCCTATATCCTTGCGCCCCTGGTTCTCTGTTGCATAATGCGATTGCTGTGTGTTCCCCCTGACGAGCACTTTCTGCGACGTAGGAGGTACCAGTCAAACATAATTGTTTATATAAAAATATATAAAATGACGGTGACACTGGAGCGTCAATCTGATATCTGATAAACAGGCTACGAGCTTAAACATTGAAATATATATATTTTTTAAAGATTCTCTGTTGCATAATGCGATTGCTGTATGTTCCCCCTGACGAGCACTTTCTGCGACGTAGTACGTACCAGTCAAACATAATTGTTTTCGGGTTGTAAAACGTAAAATAAGGCGCATAAAATCTCAAACGATATTGCATGCTTCCGTCACAAGTGGGCATTGCACTGCAGACATATCTCATCCTGATCGTAGTGCTGGTCCCTTTTACCCCCGTGACTATCATTGTTCTTTTTATATATACACGTAGAACCTTCAATAGAAAGCCCACATGTTTGCGCTTCTTGATATACCGTGAAAAGCTCGCCATTGCAAACTAAAAAATATACCGGTGAACAACGAGAGCTAAACTAATGTAATTTCTCTATTCAAATAATTGTTACCAGCTTTTGTTTTGTGTATAAAACGTCCCGCGAAGTTGATTTGCTATAATAACTATACAATTCGCCATAAAAAAGTGCACTTCCTCCGATCAGTTTAGTTTAAACTCCAGTCTCCGTTAAATATTGCTTTTCGACGACTTCAAAAACTCCATTTCCATTTGATGAGCTCGGGTCATCCAGTTGCAGATTTCTACCAGATCTAGAAACAAAGACTCACAACATCTTTAAAAATATATATATATTTCAATGTTTAAGCTCGTAGCCTGTTTATCAGATATCAGATTGACGCTCCAGTGTCACCGTCATTTTATATAGCTTCATGCATTGTAAAGTTTCCCCAGCCCGGCTACGCTGACATGGTGTAAAAAAATGGTGAGCCAACCTGCCACTTCTAGGCAAGAACAAGATCGCTTAACAACCCTGGAAAACAAAGGAGGAGCAAACGGCATAATATAATGTCTGATATTAGCGACCTGGTGGCAGCGGCCATTTTCCGAAACATGCCTTGGCGTCACCAAGTGTGGTTATAAATTAACAACACATAAGGTGGTGGGTATTGTTACGCTTCTTGGCAGTGGCGCAAAGCGATGAGGTTTGTGCTCACATGTGTTTCACACTTAAATGCATATTTTAAATAAAATAACCGATTGCTAAGACGGCTACAAAGATTACTGCACAGGAATCGCGAGGATATACCTTGTAGTTAATAAGCTGTGCTTCCGGTTGTTCGAGATTAGAAAGCGTTGAAGCCATCTCCGGGCGTATTTATTGGAGAAGGAGAGCCAGGCAAGCAGTTCATACGATAACCTGCGACAGGCTTATCGGTTTATGCCAATCACAAAACTTACATTGGCAATCATTCAAAGAGAGGATACTAATGCGTCCACGTAGGTATCAGGATATATTATATCAAAGCGCAACTGTGGCTTTATTCCGGTTCAATTGAGGAATTCTGTCGCCTTGGATACATAAGCTTCTTTCATGACGCCAGGCCTAATTCCTTAAATCCGGATTCCTCACTATCAAGACTAAAACACGTTATGTCTTTCCTGTGGATGGTTGACATACTGTTTTTACAAAGAGAGGCTAAAAGAAAACAATAGTTTCAAAGTTTATGAAACCTTAACTTCAGTATAGTGAGAAAACAAAAGAAAAAGAACGAGTCGCGCCTAAGTTTGCGTCACGGATTTCCGTATGTTTTATATATATATTTTTAGATACGCTTTAAGCATTTATTAGTATTTTTCGCCTTTCTTAATGCGCTAAGGGGGAAGGGATTCCAAAATGCCAGCAAGGCTGAACTACTGTTCTGGAACAGAAGGCATATAACAGGAAACAATTTGAGTACAAACCATAAGCTGCTCGAAAGAACCGAAAGTTAAGTCTTTGGCCTGCAAATTCTCAGTATAACTGTAAATCTTTTTTTTCTCAAGAAACTTTTTTTTTTTTTTTACCGCTGCTGATTCCTCTAGAGACGTGAAATATCAGCGAGACTTCGAAAGTCGTTCTGAGGCTCATGTTTCTAGTTTGCCTGAAAGTAATAAATTCCCCACCCCCCCCCCCCCCCCCCCCCCCCAAGAGAACAGTTTTTATTAGAGAAATTTTTTTTTCCGCATGTGTATTTTGGCTTAAACATCACGCAGAACAGATCATCGATTTATAGAGCAACGCTTAACTCAAATATGCCATCTGATGATTTTGAGTCACATATTAATCAGCGTCTACTTTTGATGTGTATATTACGAATCACCATGACGTCGGAGTAGAAGCTTGCGTTAGTACTTCACAATGTTTCCGGGACTACATGACGCGCTGTCCTACTGCTCTACTTCGCAGCGGCCGACGTTTGCTCAACCTTTTCTCGTAACCTAGGAGGTGAGAGGACAAGAAACGAGAAGTAAAACATGCTTATTGTTGGAATTCACTTGCAACGGAGTTCTGGACTATCCTCGCTATCAAGGACTATCCTCGCTTCAGTACGATTTCCCCCGCATGTATATTAGCCTATTCCCGAAGGAAGGGGACATAGCGGCAGTGCAATAAATCCCAGAAGTTTTAGGAATTCCCGAAAGCAATTAACGTTCTATAATCCGGCATCAATAATTAGGGCCCGTAAATTTGGCGACTGATATAAAAGGCGCCCCCCCGCAGCACCCCCTTCCCCTCCCCACACACATAGACACACAAATACACAGTTATACACACGCACACACCCCACACCCCGAATATTTCACCACATTCCGCAGACATCGGTTGCGAATTGAAATCTCATGCCGCCGTGCGCTGGTAATTAGCCGGGATATTTATCGAGATGGAAAATCGCTGCATTGCATCCCAGCTAGAAATTGGAAAAGTGTTTCAGCGATACATCGCTTGAAGTAATGGTACGCAAGTCACGGGAGCTTCAAAGTGAATGCAAAAGTTTACACAGCGTAAAAGATGCCCAATCAATAAAACGCTTTCTTTCATCACATAAGGTAAGATCTCCGCATCACCTGAGATTGCAGAAGTAAACAAATAATTAATAATGTAATGCATATGTTTATGATCATGTATGCAATAATTATTCTAGGAAGTAAGATATCGAGGTCCTCGAATAAGCTTTTATGGGAGCAAGAAAATGTATTTATGTTCAAAACATCCTTAATATTATTTCGAGCTGCTCATTTAAGTATACATAGTCTTGCGTTCCTGGTTTTGTTTCAGTGAATTTTCGAACTTTACCGAAGCTCAAAGATGTAACCCAGGTTTTTCTAAAATGCTCCGCTCCTTACAATGTAGAAGTTATGATTCCTAAAGAAACGTAGGCTGTCATTCTTAGGCGTCTCGGCAGTGTTTTTAATCTTCTTTCTGCCAGGTTCTAATACCTTAGTTATTTGAGTGCTTTTGAGTCTTCTTCCGCTTTGACAGCCTTCATATTGCTGTAGAGTCTGATTAAAAGTTGATATTTTTAAGTCATACCTTTCCTCGTAGGCAATATTATGGTAAGAAAGCGTAGTTTCCAATTACAGTACTACACGAAGAGACTTAAGATTTGAAAGAATTATCTACACATAAAGCCACTGAAACTCATGGTTACCATGTAAGTGGAGAGACACCTAAAGTAATTGATCTGAATGCGTGGGAGGCACGAACTCTTAAAAAACTGATTATGTTATTTCAGGATGAGCACGAAAACGTGCGTTTAAGCACAACATATATCAATGATCTAAGGATCCCGTACGAGGAACGTGTTTTATTCTTTATCGAATTTATGATCTGGCTATTTCATTTTATGACTGAGAGTAAAGGCTGGATCACAGTGTGTTGCGCAGCCTTACGCCGGGAGGACACACTGGCACGTTGGCACCATCTATGGGATTCCTCTGGAACAACATTTAACTAAACATTTTTTGCTATTTGCTAAATCAAATCTACGTGTTAATTGCGAATAAAAATTGCGATTTATAACGTCATAAAAAAGATTTTTAAGCGCATGGTGAAGGAACGATTCTCGGGACGATAGGATAAGTACGCAAATTGCCAGTGTTTCAGGGCTGCACCGATGGATGGTGTCATGGTGTTCTGTAGTCGTAAGCGAGCACAAGGCTCCAAAAGGCTGCACAACGCACATGGTGCCAACCAAACGCATATCTCGAAAACAGCCTTTACCAGGAGCAAGAACTGCGTCCATCGAAGCATGAGACCGAGTTACTGACCTTTTGTTTGTTCCTCAGGGCACTCTGCTGGTGCTCGGTGAACTCTCCGATGCAGCGGCTTCCCCACAGGACGACGCTCATGCGGGTGTAAGTGACAGCCATGGTGGCAACAGGCACCGCGTATGTCAGCACCAGGAACACCACGTTGTATCTGCACGTTAAACGCGCCGGAAGATCAGTGAAGCCTTTAGCTCTAAACAATACCTAAAAAAACGTCTACTTTCTCGTAAGGCGCTTGAAAGGGCAACCCACGGAGGGAGAAAGGAGAAGGTCGAGGCAGGAAAGATGATTAGACTTAAAAGTAGCCTGAAGTGTGACGCCGAAGACGACGTTTCACCAAGCTTTGTGTGACAGCGTAGACTTTCTCTAGGCCTGACATTCTGCCAGTGAAACGACAGTGAGTAGGCAGTGATTGGCCCTGCCATATGTGGCGCTGGATAGTAGTCCCAGATTTCTTAAGAGTATTGTCGTCCAGTCTTCTCTGGTGCCTCCTGAGCAACCAGTCAGCTGAGCAACCGTATGGAATCACCCATTCTTCGGCAGTGCACTTTCTTCACACGCTCTTTTTCCGGGTCCCCGCATAAAAGAAAATAGACTGCTTTGAAAAAAAGTTGTTTTAATTCAAGTTATGCAGATCGGGAACGCTGCACTTCTTGTAGTGATTCTACTGATCGCTTGAATCGCAGTTGTGCTTGACACATGTCGCAATAACAGTTTTAACCAACAAAATGCATTGAGCAAAAACTGTAATAAAAACTGACGCCTCAAAGCAGTGAGGAGGTCCCGATGGAGATAGACCAACGGATAAACCTCTATGGATTGAGTGCTCACGGGGATTCCAACGGACGTAACATTTCGGCACGCCCTACTATGTCTCATGATCTGTAATCGTACGCTCTTTAGTTAACGTGCAATAGAGCGGATATAAATTATGAAGCAAATCGCGAAACAAAAAAAACAAAAAAACACTCTCTTTTCTCCCGCTCAGTTGTGCTCTGTTTACCTTTTTTAACCTCTCTTTCCAGGGGCAGATTTTTTCGGGAAGACGTCAAGTCCAATGCCGTTTTGCCTGGTGCTGTTATTCAACACTCTGGCACACAACAAATGCCCCCACCAGTTGAAAACCTTGAGTAAACACCAGATAAAAAGCCTAGTGCTCACCCGGACATTTCCAAATGCCGGGCGTACAACGCGCATTGACGCGCCCGGAAAACTGGGAGAACTACAGGCACCAGAATGCGCCATGGCAGCGGTCGCGTCGCCCAACTCCTGGTGAGAGTGGTCTATTCGCCCATCAAGTCCGGTCTACGGCGATATTTTGCGCAGACAAGAAATTTCTATTGGGATTTGTAGAATTGAGGGGAAAGCTCCCAAAGAAACCTAAATTAATTGTTTTACGCTAATAAATGAATCCGGGCGATCAAGCGAATAAATGTGTGTTAATTAATGAAGGAAAAGGATTCTTAATCGACCTATAATTTATCATATCAGAAATAGCGTTCCCAGCACATTTTAAAAGTTGTTAAAATTTTCTTCTGCCCCGCCCCCGAGGCGGCCAACAGCGACTTCACGTTAAAAAGTGGTAGTAAAATAGAACTAAAATATCTTAATGTAAAAATGACCGTGTGCGTTGACTTGAATTAGTCATAATCATTTTTATCTCGACATGCGCACACCGGGTATAAAACTCTATTAGTCTACAGTGTTGCCTTGGTGGAGTAGCAAATGTATCAATTGAAAGCAACGCCTGATATACAATTTTGAGTTTAAAATGATTTTTGGTATTGCTGAGGTGCACGTTTATGTTTAAGTTTCTGCCATTTTCACCGTTTTGCTTTTATCACTCTTTTCGATGTCATGCTTCTCCTTGTATATTGTGAGGAAAGAGTTTGCTACGTGCAGCCAGTAATGCGCAGCATTGTTTTCCTAGCCAGAGTTTTTTTCTTACTCGAACGTCTTCCAATTTCTTAAACAGCCCTCCCGTCACGTAGTACTGTTTACCAAAAATGTTCGCTACCGCAGTGGAAAGGTG
This sequence comes from Ixodes scapularis, assembly GCF_016920785.2. Lineage (NCBI taxonomy): Eukaryota > Metazoa > Arthropoda > Arachnida > Ixodida > Ixodidae > Ixodes > Ixodes scapularis. The sequence continues at coordinate 51,211 of NW_024610082.1, read as the reverse complement.
TGCCATATATGTCTTTCCATTCGGCGCAAATATGTTTTCTTGTGTATACAAAACGATGGACAGATTTCATCATTCTCGTTCTCCTATTTTTTTTTTTCGTATAAGCTTGTTATAACATTTTTCTTCTACGTGCTCGTCTTGGAAGATACCCCTCCCCCCCCCCCCCTTTCCTCTACCTTCCATAAAAAGTAAATCCAGTAAACTCGAAACCACGACTTGCAATACCAGTCTGCTTTTGCTAGTTCTGGAGGGATTGCGTCTCTCTACAACGATCACAACCATTTACTTGGCACTAAGCACAGGTTCTCTGCCATGGCTCGAGGTAACAGTTGCTTTTATTTCTTTGGACGAGAATGGCCAAAGTAAATGATATTGCTCTTTGCCTATTTTCTAGTGTTTTGATTTTGCTTTTTATCACTAAATGTATTTTCCTCACGTTTGCGCAGTTAAGATAGACGTGTCCACTATACGATGGCCGGGGGAACTCGTACAAAATGTGTAATGCTTCCTTTTTCATTTTGCAGGGATCTTTTTCTTGCAAACGTAAACATTTGCGAAAGAGGTACTTCTGATATTACGATCGTAGCAAATAACTGCGAACCGATAAGTAATCACCCAACCAAAAAAAAATATACAACATAGACTTACGAGAAACTGCCGTGGTCGGACGACCATCCCGCTTTTAGAGCCACAATCATCCTTGAGAAAAAATATCTGAGTTTGTTTTGAAGCATCGGGTGCCCAAAAAATTTAGGTATTGCTTGGTAATTACTTTATTTTATCATACTTCAGACACAAGTATTATTCGTCTGACAATATCCCAGTTATACATTAGTTTGCAAGATTTCTGACATTGACGATTATGTAAGAGTGTCTAAAGTTTTACGCCTCAAGAATGGAGATGTATTTGGAGTTATTGTTGCAATTGAATTTCTACTTCAGTCAGTTTTTATATAAACGGCCGTTATCACGCTTTGCATTCTTGCAATTAAAACGAGTACATAGATGCATCTTAAATAACAATATCTTCCATTGAACCGATTTGCCTCTCACTGCGTAGATTCACATCAAATTTAAAAATAATATTTGGCGTGTGCCATCTGGTATTGCATGGATACTTGTAAAGTAGCATTTTTAGTACTACATGGTAATTTTAGTTTCTTGTGAACTTGAGTTTTAGCTGCGTTATTCACCGAGCGCAACGCGTGGATGGCAAACATTCTATTGCTGAGTTCCCTGCGGATAATTACACCGCAGATACTTCTGTGGTTTGCGAATCATAAATTAAGACTAGACGCACCAAGAACATGACTACACACTGATCGCTGAGTCAGCACTCGTGTCCAATCAATACCCCGCGTTGCCCGGTTGTGGTCAAATGGTCAAGGGAAAACATCGTTGTGTCTCGAAGATGCTTGCGAGGCACGCATTAAAACACCTCTTAATTGACAAGGCTTTCTAGGCTACCTCACCTGCCGCGGGACAGCGCGGAGCTCAGATTTAGACACAAGTGCTGCATCAGTGTTTGTCTACAACTCGATTTCAACAAGAATAAAGGACCTCCCCCCTCAACATTTAAGCAGCACTGGCGTGCAGTCAATTCACAACGCTGGCACGAGGTAAAATGTCTGCATTTTGCGAAGGTAGCGCCATGACCTTCTCTGCCTGCAAGCCAGACACAATGAATACTAACATGCAGACGATCAAACCTCGCAGGGTGATTGGCTGATGGGACTCAGTTGCCATGGCATGATAATTTCGGTCCATTCAAATCTTCGAAACTTCAAAAGAACCTTTCTGAACTAGTCGCAGGAAGATCGCTGTGGAGCCTCGCCAATGTAAGCGTCTTTGGCAACGTGCATGCAATCCACTTATCAGTCATGCTCATCCTTGCAGATCTTATACAATGATCATGTTATTCTTGCACATTTCAAGGCATGTAAATTATTTTTCAGTGCCGATAAACACCGAGGCCACATGTACTGGCGGTGCAAAGATGTGCGCCCGTTTGACCGGTGAGTGCATTACAAAATGTCGTTATTAAAAAAATTCTTTTTTAAGCTACCCGTTCCCGGCGTATTGAAAGGGGCTCACCAAGAATGAAGAGGTCAAGGAGAAATTGCCCACCCACGAACCGAAATGGCGACCATACAGGGAGCTTGGCACTACTTTCCCAGGATCCAGTGAAATTAGCCCGTGGTAGAGGACACAAACGATCCAGCACAATAGCCCTGTTATTTAGGATGTGTTGATTGCGATCAGTTTCAAAAGCTTCTGCTGCGAGTGACTCGGCAAATTCACTTAAAAATACTTCGCCAAAAAAAAATAATTCGGAACAGACGATAACAGGTTTTATTTAAGACTATAAAGGATGACAATGTTGTATAGAGCAGTATTCTTGGGTACCTAAAGGGTGTTATAAAATTGTATGTTTCTTGGAATTGTACTTTTTATGACATCTGACACGGATATATCCGCAAGGAAAAACTGATGAGCAAACACGAAGTAAACTTCCACTCGATTTCGTTTCAAGATTAAGTTACCTATTCCGAATTAAAAGGTGTATTAGCCGCATTATTTACTTAGTTCTTTAACGGATACATAAAGAAAAACGTTACAGGGTGCGCGCGCAATGTGAATTGAGCGCTTCTTTGATTTGATTATTTTTATTCTCGTTTGTACCTATTTGTTATATTATGCAACACGCTTTTCAAAACAAGGATTTCACAGGAGGCTTTTTTCTCCATAAAAACCAACATGTTTTGGCTGGTTGATTTATATTTCTTTTTCCACTTGCATTTTGCAGCAGCGCGTGAATAAATGTGTGGAACTAATCGTAACACGCCATAGTTGAAGAGAGTGAAAACGAAAAAATTGGTGAGAAATTTCTATTTTGCAGTCTGTACTTTACGTTTGAAATTAATTTTCTTTCACCTTACTTTAATGAGCTTTAAAGTGACATTCACTTTCTTAAGTAAAATGTTCCACATTTAGATATGAGAATTTATCATAACAAAAATCAACAAAACAATGGTAAATAATAGTAGAGGTAAAGATAACGACCTTACATCATGGTCTATGCAATCAAAATAATTGAACATATTTGAGGACAGTGCGTGCAATGAAGGGTTCCGCTTTATTCAAATCACGGTATACACCACAGAGTCGCGTCGGTATTAATTCCTTTGAAGGCTGTTGATAACGTCTTGAATGCGTCTATAGTTCATATTCCTAAGGTTATTTGTTCGATATTTGCTTTCAGAGTTACAAAAACTCATAAAATATTTCAAGTAGGCGCATTTTCACAGGAAAAAAAAAATTAAATGTCTGGTTCCAGATGGATTCGGCCACGACCTATCCAGCCAGTAGCAAAACCAAAAATAATCGTTTTGGTATAGGCTCGAGTAGGTTTCGAATATTATATTTTTGACCAACTTTCACCCTAATTTACACTCAAAAAGAAAACTATTCTGTTGGTAATTTCGTTTGTTCGATTGCCCTTTTGCTTAACAACCAGCGAGAAAGAAGCCTTATCTATGTGCTCATTCAAGGGGCGAATTCTTTAGCTGCAACGGATAAATTGTTCGAAAGGGCGACAAAAAATTAATGTTGTATTTATTCATTATTTTAAACTTTCATTCGGCTGCTTTCTTTGCTTTCTGACTATAGCAATATAAAATTAAAAAAATAAAGCAATTATGGCAAAAAACAGTGCACGAAACTTTTCCGGGCAAGCTAAGTTAAATATTATGATGCATTTCCTAGTGAACCCTAACTACGCGCAACACAAAACCTTATTCAGTCACCCAAACTTAAGCATTCACACATAAACCGAGAAAAAAAAAAGAGCTAAACAACGGTCATGTTAAGATGTTGAAAGCACTACCAAAATATATTTCATTACCGTTGATAATAAAAACAAAAGAAAACGTGATAATTTGCAATTTTGCTCTGCTTTGAACGCTACAACCATTACAATCATGAGTCTTAAATTCGCCACTGCGTGTGACATATTAAGTTAATTTAACATTAAGTTAATTTTAATCACCGGGAAAAAAAACTTTCATCAGTTGATACTTTAGCGTTTTGAGGCTGTCGACGGTGTGTTCGAAAGCGCCGGAGAAGAAAAGGGACGTCCGGCTCAGAGCTTAGACAAAAGGCATATATTCTCTTCCTTCTCGCGGCTCCCGAGGCCACGCGGTAGCGTGAGCTGGTGCGCTCACCGGCACCGCACTCGGCGCAGTGGAGCCTCGGTTGTTTTTAGTCTGGAAGTACATCCACTCGGGTGTTTTCTTCAACCCGTGTGGTTCTGGCACCTGTTGGCTCTGCTATAAGGTCATAACGAGTATATTGTGCAACTTTGAAAACCGAATTTTTATTCTCAATTTTTATGTTACTCGAACCCGCCTTGAGTTTGACTAAGTCGTTGGGTCTGCAATGAGGTGGCGAACTAACTAATGACATAACGCTCTTGTCGCCAAATATCGTTATATACGGTTCAATATTCTTAACATATACCTGTATTTATAGGTATAATAGATGGATGATTCGGTGATTATATGTTCCTGTACAATCTTACAAATATGTTGTTAGCTGTGGGTTTGATTCTCCCGCGCTTCAAACTGCGCATGCTTGCATGCATTTCAAAGGTCTTGCTAAGTTCACACGTCCTGTTCCTTTTCTGGTTTATGGAACATTGATACTTTGACTTATTAGCCTTATAGCAGTTTTGTGACAAACTGCACAGATATTGAAGTTTTTGAATGCGAGTACAGACTTTAAGAGCATACTTAAACCGTTTTTGTTTCCCGCAGATTTGTAAAGATATTTTTCTTGCTCCTAAAGTGTGTATTTGTCTAAATTTTATTTTAAGTTAATACATATTTTTAAAAACTTGGCGTTTCAATTAATTTCTAAGATTTCATTTAAAGGGGTGAGCATAGAGTTATTATAATGCACGCTAGAGGTTCAACTGGCGCTAGTGTCTATGCGACTTCCGGGAGGCAAATTGAAGCAGGCAGCAACCAGTCTACTTTTGCGGTGCTCCTGTGCATTCCTATGGGAAAACGCGCGTGAATTTTGTCTCTTCGCCGGAAAATAACATGAATAACTTTTATTACTTCGGTTGTACCGGATAGTATGTACCTTTATTAATATTGTAAAAGTGTAATTTCTTTAATTACAGCATTTTTCTTTACTATTGAACGATGTTACGCTTCGCTATATTTCAAGCCCAAACCTCTGTTGTATGGCAGGTACGTAATAACGAGCGACGCTTCTGAGCTAAATAACGATCGAAAGAAATGTAGAGTGTTTTCAAGGTTCGCTAGCATTCCGGTGGCGCTTATATATTGCTAATATGCCCGTCCTGTCACTCTATGAATATGACTCCGTCGTGCATCTTTACGACCGGTTACCATTCGAATGTAAACAAATAAAGTACGTGGGCTACAAAAGGTGTGTCTTTTTATTATTTCCTATGGCAGGCAGTTTTTATCGGGCACCTGTTCTCTGACTTTTGCCTACTTGTAAAGATTTGAAGCGAGCGGTTGATGATTTGAACCCAGAACGATGCATCTTCGCACATTATCACGAGCAGAAAGAATAAAGCAGTACTTATTTATTGCAAATCGGACTATATTACGTGGCTTTCAATATATTTTTATCGCTTGTATGCACGAGGAGTTACTTATCCAGTGTTACTGCGTAGTTTTTGCCGTCTCTGTTGGTTTTCCACATGTCCTTCGTTCGCTTGACACGTATATCCCCCATGGCGGAAAGCGCCGACGCCTGCCGACGCCGTGTTCGCGCTAACAGTGTCCGAGAGTGCACACAAATACATGTACGAAACGGTTTTAGCACCGTTTTTCATGCCACGAATTTCAAATAAAAACGCCGTAACTGACCAATTATTTCGTCTGCGTGACCGAAAAATGTTTCAATGTGCCTAGTACGTACGAAATATTCGTGATATTTGCTCTTGTAATCGAGCGCAGCGAGAAAATGCACCCGCGTTTTCCCATAGAAAAGCATTACCGGAAGTCAATTTCAGACTGGTTGCTGTCTGCTTCAATTTGCAGCAGCACACTAGCGCCAGTTGAACCTCTAGCGTACATTATAATAACTCTATGGGGGTGAGAGACGAGGGCCGTCTTTAACACGTTTTTATCGTGCTCGGATGACATTTGAATTTGTTTAATCGTCACTGTGTGTTGACTGATTAACTGAACAAAATCTGCTAATTTTTATTTATTGGTTCCTGGAATCCTGTTCGAAGAGTAGTATTAACTCTAATTACTGTGAGAGGCCAGACACATTAGAAAAATTGTGAAAATGTACTTGCTTTTTAGATGATAATTCGATCAATTTCTGCCATGATTCAGTCTAATCAAAAAAAGGCGCTTAAAAACAGCGCCGTAATTTCAGTCCACAATGACACTTGGAAAGATGATGTAGTAGTTTCAATCATATGTTGACAATATTCGCAGCGCGTCCTTGGCGGGTGCGTCGACAACATGACGACGTGAGTCAAACGACTTCTTTAATCTTCTAGGCGTGATTGTGGATCTTGCGCAACATTTAAATTGGGCAATATAACACGAAAGTTGATCGATTAATATCTATAAAAAATTACATTTTTGCGAATTCTTTAAAATGTTCTTGCTTCCAATAGCAATTGTCATTAACACTGCATTTTAAACGGGACCCCTAAATACCATTAATTAACGAAGTTCGTTTACAGATGTTTGTCGCAGTCCTCTTGCCCTGACGATTATCATCTGATGTAGTGCCATCCGAGCTTGATAAATACATCGTGAAAGCGGCACCCGTCTAACTCCCGTCTTTGACTATGTTCAAATTAAAATGAAATGCCTTGTTTTTCTAATTTATTTAGTTTTCGTTAGCTTTTAGGTAACTTCTTGAGAATTTGCTAACTTTCTCAGTAAATTAATTTTAGCGGGAAATTTTAACATACCTAATAATGATTTGCCAGACGTGAGGGTTGGTACTGTTGATCGATACAATAGCGAAGCCCTAATTCTAGATCTTAAGTTCTCTCTTCATTTAGTGCTGATCGTAGATGACACTCCCTGAAGCCACTGTACACCTCTCTTTACTATAGAATAGGTACTTATAAATAATTCACCGATAAACCGCGGCGGCCGAAGTGACATTTATGGAAGAATTTCCGATTACAAAATGATATTGCTAACCATGCGGTTATCCAAAGGGAAAAAAATCAGATCCCCATGTGGTTCGTGTATAAGATTATCACAAAGTAGATGATGAACGTGTCCTCGAGTAATAAAAGCTACTTGCATAATTTTGTTTATCTTTAATTTCTATGAGAGATACACTGATGAAATGTGGATTTTTTGCACAACGTTTAAACTTCTGACGAGCCAAATGTACCGTTTCGTCAAAAAAAGTCTAATGTGAAAAAACACGAAGATTATTTCAGACATCCGCCGGAAGAGAACAATAGCCCAAGGAAAAACGAGGTATTAGACATCAAGGCGCAGGTGGACGGGGGCAAGTTATATATAGCTAAACAATCAACTGAAAAGCGTGATTTTTCAACAAAGCTTTTTTGTTTAACGTACGTTTGCTTACGTTTTTTTTTTTCAAGTGCCTCTAACAAGTTCTGGTGTTATGTCGCGCCTACGGAAAAAGAGAATATCTACAATCACTCCAAATTATTTTAACGCTATTTAAATTCGTATTCACAAAAGACGAGTGTCTTTTTAAGTTTGAAGACATTTCTCCCGGTATCGAGGAGAAAAAATGACGGAGCCAGGCATTTTTAATTTGCTTAATCACGTTGTCCCCAAAAGAAGCTCTGGGCCTGATTTTTAGATTAATAAACTTTTGAAGCGGTATGCAGTGTGGACGCCCAGAAATCTCCACATATTATTTACGGATTTTCTTCCTTAGAGACTTTTACCTGCAGAGATAAAGGAAAGGAAGAATAATTCGCATAGGCAAATACGTTGATTGCAATAACCCAGAAACTTACAAACCAGTTCTATTGACTAGTACTTGCTCTAAGCTCCTCGAACACACAATCTTGAAACATGTAATAGGTTTTTTCGAATTGAATAATATTCTTATCACATGTCAAGATAGCTTTAGTAAATTCCTATCGACGGTGACACAGTCCACAGAGGTATTGCATACTTTAGCCAGCTCGATAAATATTAGGCGACGCACAGATGCAACTTTACTAGACTTTTTAAAAGCTTTTAATCGCGTCTCACATCTGAAACTACTGCTCAAGCTCTCTTCCACTTTTAAAAACGAATAGTTATGAAATGGTTTTTCTACCTAATCATCTAATCGATCTTAGAATGTCCAGATCAATAGTGAGTATTCCGCACATCTTTTCATCACTCACTTTAAGCGTACCCAAAGGATCGGTGCTTCAGTCATTACGATTTCATACATATTTTTCAAACAATATTTCCAGAGACATCCGGGTTCCAATTAAACCTTTTACAGATAACTGGGCCGCTTATTGCAAAATAGGACTTAACAGTGTCAATTAAATATTATCGGTGCCCAAGAGAATGTACAGAAACAGACAAGCAGATGGCAGATACAGAGACATCATGAAGAAATCTATAGCGAAGTCAATAACCCAGAGAAACAATTCTATGAAATTTTACTAATCTGCAACCGGAAAAGAAATGCAAGCTGTAGATCATCATAAATATATTGGCGTTACTTTTAACGAACATTGACTTGGCATCAGCATATTGAGAACAACCAACAATGCGAGAAGTGACCTTTTTACTCTTAATGCACTCTTATATTTGAAGACATTAAAACAAAAATATTGGATATAAAACACTAATTATACCTATACTATAATACGCTACAATCCTTTCGTTTCCCAACACGGCAGGTGGATTCATGAAATTGGAAGACGTCCAAAAGAAGGGCATTAAATTCAATATCAACGCATTCCGAAATCAAATTTCCAGGTCAGACTTGTTCAACGTTCAAACATTAGAAGCTAAGGCAACAATAAGCAGATTGAAATACCCAGTATTTCTTTGTTCATTGCAGATTTACCTTAAAAGGCTCGTGGAAAGAAAAAAAGAAGTTTTTAAGAGAGTCTTGTAAGAGCACCCGCGCCGAAAAAAAAAAGAACTTTACGTGAAACAAACAATTTTTAGAGCAATATTGACGGCGAGAGATTTATTTGAAATTCTGCGCGCAAAGGCCGTGACGTCACGGAATGGTTATTCGCTCAAGGAGATGGTAATTCGCTCTTTCCTCCTCAACGTGAAGGCGAAGCTGATCCACCTCTCCTCCAAGAGCCCGAAATGCCCAGTAAGAAATTAAGTGGAAAGAAGGTGACTACTGTCTAAATCGCGTCATCCGCCGTCAATATTGCTCTAATATTTTTTTCGCGTAAAATTACTTTTTTACGCGCGTGTCCCATCCAAAACGATTTTTTAAATTTATTTTTATGTTTATTTTGTAATGTATATAATTGTATCACGTTCTCCACCTGATCGTTCAGAATCAATCGTACCAAATCTATCCAACAGAACAAATTTAAACGTAATGTTTTGAAATATAAATTTTTCCTCGGGCATCAAAGTTTACAATTCGCTAGATAAGGAGGTAGCAACACTTTCTTCAATTGAGAAATTTACTGACGCTATTAGGGACATCTTTTTGCAACTATATCACTTCTGTGTGCATTTTCGTTTTTATGTATATATTTTTAAACCGCTCTTTTGCACATGCCTTTTTTTCTGTATATTTTAACATTGTACGCCCCACGTACAATGACCTTCAATAAAAAGTCGCAGTTTTTCTAAATAAATAAATTAAAAACTCGATAAAAATATAATATAAAACAAAGCTACTGTCATATGGGTGGATAAAAACAATGCTATACCAAATTGATTTCTACTGAAATGGTGCGCAACTCGCTCTTCATTAGCGACTTGCAGCAGCTGAAAAAAATTTACCCAATCGAGTAATTGTTCTGTTTCACCGGCAGCCAGTCCTAAGGATGGCTCTAGGTGCGGTCTATTTCATATGGTACTAAATTATTCTTACGTAAATTATTCCTCTTGACCTTTAGGAATTTGCCTACAACCATTATATATAATGAAATATTATTATCTTGAATTATTACCATTATTTTTGAAGGGTTTCGCTCGAGTACTACCCAGTCAAGAAACAGATATCAATTGACCCTCTCTCACAGGCGTGCCCAAAAGTCTTCCTAAAGCTCATCATATGAATTTTGAGCTAAAGGAAATTTTGTTTTCTTTTTTCTGCCAAAACATTATTTCTTATTTTCTTTTCCATTCGGAGTTTTAACCGGTTACCTCCGACACTCTTCTGCGAAATAAATTGTGTTTCTAGCTCAAACACAGGTGTGATTTTCGTTTTTCTATATGGTCCTTCCTTCTTTTCCTCATATCTCGTCATCGTTCCTTGTTTGTCTTTCCAATACTGTCACGAGTTTGCCTTCAATGCCATGAAAAGTGGAGTAGAGGCGCTTACGACTTCCTTTTTTTTTCAAATCTCTATTTCCATCCACTTGCTTCTAAAAGATCCAAAAACAAAAGTTATTCGTATGCACTTGACACTGTTCCATAAACGCGCGGTCGAAGTTTTATACAGCTTCCCTCTTCTGCGGCGATAATTTAAAAGGCAACACATTATTTTGATTGAAGTAAAGCCGCCGTTTACTTCAATCAAGACAGCAGCCTTGAACTTCCTCTGACTGCCGCTTGAGCCGGCAAGGGTCGATATTCAGCGGTGGTCCAAGTAATATGTCAACCCCACGAAAACACAGAGGAAGTTTTTTTTTCAGTAAGACACTGATTGCTATCTTCTCATAATTTTTTACCAATACTATCTAGATGACCATAGCGCTCATATTGGACACAACTGCCGCGTCACCATTCAGCAGACAGTCGGGGTCAATCAGGGTGAACATGATTTCCGACCGAGTATAGACAAAATGAAGGGGCTGCAATCGTTTAAAAATATGTGCAAAGCACTGACCTCCGGTAAGTCATGGTAAATATTCAACGCTACAGCATTGTCAATGTTTTATTCTATTGCATTTGTTTTGTATTCAATTGTACTGCATTGTATTTCTCCTCTTCCCCTTTTCTTCAGTGCATGTCATGATTCCCGGTTCTTGGAAGTACTTTTATCTCGCATAGTTCAGAGTTGCGCGAGTGAGAAAGCACGAAGTGCAGTCTCCTGGCGTATTAAAAACTCACTTCGACTATGTTGATCGAAATATTCATGTAGATGCCACACTCGTATACCATCACCTGATTTATGTTCTAGCGAATCGAAGAGTTAAAACCGAAACACTAAATAGGCACTGCGGTACGGTCTAATACCGCCTCTTGATCGTGTCTGATTTGTCATTTTACTGATTTTTGTTAGGCGCACTTGTTTATATATTCGTCTTATTTGATTCAAGCACCGCATTGAAATGGGTTAACCTTTTCGTCTATATCAAACGAGAAAGCAATAGGAACATAAAAACACGACGAAGAAGCGGCCAGCTACAATTTCCTGGAGTTCAAATAAATGCACGAGAAACCTAACCCTTTATGTGATTGTGTATACATATTTTTTCTTCTTCGCCGTGCGGTGGCCCGATAGTGGGACTAGGGTATTTCTTGCAAACGGCTTCATCTGGAACACTAGGTGCATTGATCTGCTGCCCCGGATAACTTCACTTGCGATGAAAGACGCCGCCAGCTGCTTCCCATTTATTCGATCGTAGTCTATCCGGTTTCCCGGCCTCCCCAGTGAGCCGCGGTGAGAGTCAGTGGAGCGCTATCAAGGAGAGAATGTAATGGACTATTTTATGCCCTTTTATTCATGCAATGGATACCAAGCTTGTGCGTCATACCAGAGTCAGCGTTTGTTGTACAGAGGTTCAGACACAGAGAAGTTAGTGGAGCTTGAAATAGGCCGATTTATATGGCCTCCAAAGAGGGGCAATCGGTCTAGTGGATATGGTCACTGTATCACCAGGTGTCGATTACACAAATGAGCGTAACTACAGTTCCCATTCATGTTGAGGCCTGGGAAAATTATAATTTATATCCGGGTAAGCAGCGCAAGCATCACTCGACATGCTGAAGAGCTTCTTTGCATTATAAAAAAAAAGCTTTGTGTGAGAATCTCTTTTGAACAAGTAGAATATTCTGTAATGTATTTACTCATATATTCCTTCTTTAATAATTTACACATTTTCTTCATATATTCAACCATTAATAAGCAAATTCGTTGATATATTGGTTAGCTTGTACTGCAGGCATACACACCTGGTTGCCAGAAACGATGCCTAAACGAAAAACATGGATTTAAAGCAAGAAAATAAGGAAAAAAAGAAAAAGCTCCCGAGCTTTGTGCACATGAGGAAATAGGCTTTACCAAAATCATATTTGTAATAGAATGGTATATGTGGCTAGTGGGAAACGGGTCGAACATTTTGATTTTATAGTCGAGTTAACAATGTCAGTTTTGTGGATGATGTTTTTTTCTAAAATAAGATATCATTAAGTAAGAAAAACCGTGTTGTAGCCCAATTATATTAGGGAGGCATCAGTCGTAGCCAAAATAGTATGTAATCTGTTTTGATATCAAAGCCTTTAGCGTGGCGGTTCCCACTGGTATCAGAGCCGAAAAAAAATGAAAGATGATTAAAACTTCCTGTAACGCCGAATTAGAGCGCAGGTCTTGAGAAGGAGGGGGGGGGGGTACTAAGAGGAGGTTATGCTCCTCTTCCTCTTCCGTACCCTCCCCTCCTTTCCTCTTCCTCCTGCTCCTCTCTTGGGGTATTTCTATTTTACGATATACTGTGCTAAACAATGTCAGAAAGGTATATATATATTCTGGTATTCTCGCTCACCGCTTGTCCGGAGAAAGAAAATGTAGTTCTCAGATCTGGAAGCTTCACTCTGTCTAACTTCTGCCGGTGCCAGGAAACAGGACAGCAGGATCAAGGCGGGAGAACAAGACAGCGTTAAAGTCAACACTTTGACGAACCACGTGATACTCTCGATGTCGTCCTACTTGCTGTCGGCTCTTTCAAAGACTGCTCGGCGTTTTTAATTTCCTCAGCAATCGTCTCGAGCGTGCTCCCCCGAGATGGCACAGCAGAACAGCGAGTGCACGTTCCTCGAGGCGAATGGGATGTTTTACTGCATGACTGATATGAAGTTCTTCTTTGCCTTGTGTTTGCGCCCTCGCAAAAGAAGACGATTGACCCCAAGCTCGCGCCACCACCCGCGTGGCGCACCGTTCTTTTTGCTGGGCAGGCGTACCCGCCAGACGTGATTAAACGCTCCCTTTTAAACCTTCACTGGTCCCCCGTTTCCCATGTCGAGGCTCTAACATCTCAGAAGTGGGATAGACCAAGCGTGATCCAGCGGCCACGACCGAGCGCAAGTCGACTTCTGTGGCCACGAATCGTCACAGCAGCGGCACCGACCAGCACGTCGACATGGACGAGGAAGGGCGGCGGCGGAGCGAGCGAAACCGAATACGACAGACTGCGGCAGCGGGCCCTCCCCGACTTCCAGCAACCGTTGCGACTGGAACAGGGAGCACGAACCTTGGCGGTAGCGACGACGCAACCACGAGCCAAGATTGCGCGGCAGATCAAGCTTCGGAACGCTCCGATACCGACACCGTGGGGCAACGAATACCACTGGCAGGCCCAGCAAACGTTCCACCAACAATCCAGACTGGGTTGTATGGACCGACAGGTGATCTGTCTGGGCTTCAGACTATTGTACAAGAGGTTGTACAAGCTGCCGTGCGAGGAGCGGTCGCAGGCATGGCTGACCTGCTTCGTCCCGCAACCCAGCACACGCAAGACCAAAGACCACCTGCAGAGTCCAGCATCAGTGACGAAACGCTCATTCGGAGCCTGAGCGCTGTCAAGTTTTCTACTTCAGAGGATCTGCTGGAGTGCCTCAAACGTTTGGACGACCGACTCACCGCCGTCGGGGAAGCGTTCCACCGATCCGATGCGGCAACCGGCTCAAGGGCAGCCGCAAGCGGGTGCACAGCGAAAACGCGTCGGCAAGAAGACAACCAAGGAAACAACCTCACCGCAATACGAATCACCAGCACCGAAACAACAATGGCGGCTACGACAACAAACCTTCCGTGAGCAACAGCGGAGGCTCGAGAAAGAAAAAAAAAAGAACAAGAAGTTGCACTTGCAGCGGAAAATCGATGCGACTTTTTAATGAGACCTATCGCAATGAGAATATATCTGGCCACAAGCGGACTCAACGTTTCTACGCGTCAACAGCTCCCGTCGACAAGCTAAAACGAGTCAACACCTTGGATGTTGACATTCAAGACACATCAAGTGAGGACACTTGAATTTCAGGATGGCCGAGTGTTAGCGCCTTCGCAAAAGAAGACGATTGACCCCAAGCTCGCGCCACCACCCGCGTAGCGCACCGTTCTTTTTGCTGGGCAGGCGTACCCGCCAGACGTGATTAAACGCTCCCTTTTAAACCTTCACTGGTCCCCCGTTTCCCATGTCGAGGCTCCAACACTTGCATGAAATATTCGGTGGGTGCCGTTGGCGAGAAATGCAGAGCTACCACGAGCAAGCCGTTGTCGACCTTGGCGGCATACAATTTACCAACTTCGCCCGACGTGCCACACAGATCGATGGGCACAGCACAGATCTGTACCCATGTAGATGGCCGTTTCCATAAGGGGCACACCACCTTTTTATACGTGCCTCTGTGATTTTTGAGTGGTGATATCACTTCCCTGCACAGCGCGCAGCTGGCATCTCCCCTCCTCCTCCCTCCTGTCACCCTCCTCCCTCCTGTCACCCTCCTCCCTCCTGTCACCCTCCTCCCTTTCCCTCTCCTCCTCCCTCCTCCTTCTCCCCTTCTTCCTCCACTCCTCTTCCCCTCCTCCTCCTCCTCCTCCTCCTCCTCCCTCCTCCTCCTTTTGTAGATCGTAGGCTGCGGATGAGGTTTTGTTAGAAAACGTGCTTTAGAAACATCACACCGTTGGGGCCGCCTCTTCTCAAGCTCGCGTCCTCGCAGTGGTCGTGTTGGTGCACCTGTGCGCCTCAGCGGCGGTGGCGGGGTACGCGCCGACCTGGGAGCGTCTGGACGCCCGTCCGCTGCTGGCCTGGTACGACCAGGCCAAGGTGGGTATCTTACTGCACTGGGGCGTCTACTCGGTGCCCGGCTACGTGTCCGAGCGGTTCTGGTGGTACTGGATGGATCAGGGCTTCCCCACCAACAACAAAGGGCCCCAGCTCATGAAGGACAACTATACCCCGGGATTCACGTACCCGGCCTTCGCCAATGACTTCACTTGCGAGTTCTTCGACCCCAACGAATGGGCCCGCATCTTCGAGAATTCCGGTGCACGGTACGGTTAGTTGCGGAGAGTACTACGAGGACGTAATAAGTTCTGAGGCTCGCCCCCGGGATGAAAGTGTGACGGCAAAGTGCACGTTCCCCGCTACAGTGAGGAATGTAAGCCAACACGATTAGTAACACCCCAAAACCTCTTTGTTACTTCCTGGATGCCGCACGTATGTCCCTAAATAAATAACGTACTTCACGAACTGTGTGATAGACCCTATGACATAAATACAGCCTAACTTTTGTGGTTTTTTGTTTACGTGATTGACAAAAGGTGAATGACGAAACCTGGTATTTTTATGTGTAAAATTAACCATATTAGCATGGTGATTTCATTCTCTGTGTTGTTAGCGGCTAGAAGTGAAGACTGGTAATCTCGCACTTTTTGGCTTCGTCAAAGTTCAATCGGTTTATATGGTCTACAGGCCTACGGATTGAACAGACATTGCTAGCAAGGTAAAACATGCCCGTTCCTTGCGGCAATCTAAAAAAAAGGAGTGACACGACAGCCGAGGACCTGTATAATCTGCTTCACAATAACAATCTTACTCCACCTCCATTCAAAGTTGGCAAGGGTGCAAAGATTAGATGGTCGCGTGACGTCACTACTTTCCCGCTGAATTTTGAAGGAAATTCTGACGTCGAATGATATGGAGCAACGCGATACTGACATCTCATATGACTGTGATGCTACATCATGTGACGTCAGAATTTCTTTGATAATATATGGCAGAGAAGTTATCCCGCCAAATTTAGAGGGGAAACGCTTCGTGTGACCTGTGTCACGTGATTGCATGCGGCGTCTCAATTTTCTCGCTAAATCTAGTGGGGAAATGCTTCACGCGACCTCAGTGTCCCATGATGGCATGCGACGTAGCAATTTCCTCGCTAAACTTAGCACAAAAATATATCCGCTAAATTTAATGACGAAAAGCTTCGCGCGACGTCACTTTTTAACGTGACCACTGTGCTTTCCCAATAAATATAGACGGCCATATCCTACACTGTAACCGTAAAAACCTAAGTTCGGTTTAGAGTTCGGTCAAAAAGAGAATCTAGGAAATGGTGACATCAGCAGTGGCTCCACTACGACGCCACTAGAGCTACATTTCTCCCAATCGGTTATATTGCGAACAAAATATAAGCAAAACATTCTATTTTTGGCGTCCACAACCAAAGCAAAACATCCAGAGTGACATGACCGAAAACCGCATGAGAGAACTGACTTTCGGATCCTAAATTTGCCGCAAAATTTAGCGGGGAATTTTTTTGCATGAAATTTGGCGGGGAAATTTTTTCGCTAAATTTATTAGGGAATATCTTTCGCTAAATTTGGTGGGAAAATATTTTCGCTAAATTTAGTGGTGAATTTGTTTTGCTAAATTTAGCGGGGAATTTTTCCACTAAATTTTGGGGGGAAAATTTTCCGCTAACTTTAGCGGGGAATTTTTCCAGCTAAATTTAGCGGGGGGAAATGTTCCGCTAAATTTAGTGGGTAAATATGCCCATAATACACCTCGCGGTTACGCCGACGGCGACGGCGACTTCACCGCCGCTCATGCCGAAAACGAGAGCCTAGGAGCTGCGCCCCAAAATATATAACTGCTTGGGCAGTGGGCGCGGATGCCTCCATATGTAAAATAACACAAGAAGATATGTTTTAGAGCAATCTACACCACAATAGCGCGGATATATCAAAACATAAATTAAAGACGTTTACAATTTCCTGTGACGCCGAATTAGAGCGCAGCTCTTGAGGAGGAGGAGGGGATGGTGTGAAGGAAAGGGTATGCCCCTTTTCTTTCCTTGCTAAATTTAGCGGAGAAAAAACTCCGCTAAATATAGTCGGAACATTTTACCCTCGTGACGTCACACGTGACGTCACGTGTGACGCCACGAGGGTAACTCTCGCGACCCTCTTGAGTGAAACACTCGCGAGGGTAGCCCTTCTGGCCCTCGTGATGGCAACTCCGTGAACTTCGTGAGGGTAACCCTCGTGACCCTCATAAGGGTAACTCTTGTGACCCTTGCGAGCGTAACCCTAGTAACCCTTGTGAGGGCAACCCGCGTGAGGGTAACTCTCATAACCCTCGTTACCCTCATGAGGGTAACCCTCGTGAGGGAAACCGTCATGACCCTCATGAGGATAACCCTCGTGACCCTCGTGAGAGTAACACTCGTGATCCTCGTGAGTGTAACTCACATCATCCTTGTGACCCCCGTGAGTGTAGCCCTCGTAACCCTCGTGAGGGTAACCCTCGTGACTTTCGTGAGAGTAACCCTTTTGAGGGTAACTAACACTCGCAAACCTCGTGAGGGTAACGCTCGTGACCCTCGTGAGGGTAACGCTCGTGACCCTCGTGAGGGTAACCCTCGTGATCCTCGCGAGGGTAACCCTCATAACCCTCGTGAGAGTTGTGGAAAGCCAAGGTGGAAGAGGGCGCGAGGGGGGCAGATGCTGTGGCCGGCAGACCGGCGCTCGTGAGGTGGGCACGGGCAGTTCGATGCGAGGCGCGAGCGAGAACGGCCGGACAACGCAGCGACACCCGGACGACTGGGCGACCACGAGATCCACGGCCAGGCACTGTGCAGGATACAATCTTTAGGTGAGGACACGGCGGGGCTGAACGCACGGCGCGAGGAACCAGATAGTGTTCGTTCGACGGGCATCCGAAATGCTGCATTATTCCGCGGCCACCGTGCCCACGGCTGACAGTGTCGCCGGCAGCCAAACGGCGAAACTGTGTGAGAGCGCAAAAATTATCTCGTTGCCATGACATCCCGGTACACTGTGGTCTTTCTGCACGAGCGAGAACCTCGCTGGAGCTCTGCGCGTGTAGAGCATGAGGCGGCACGAGCCGTCTTTGCCGTGCCCACGGGCCGACGAGTCATCTGCCGGCGCCGCATGAAACCGCAGTGAGAGAGAGAAAGAGAGAAAGTGAAAAGCGAACTTTATCTGCACTGCGAGAATGCGCGCTGTCCTCACCTGAAGAGTATTATGTTACACCGTATGGCCAGGGCATGGTCAAGCGCAAGGAACAGTAAAACAAGTAAAACGTTTTCACACATCTCCTTGAATGTGAGACTTCTTGGGAGGGCGGACCAGGCAGAAACCTATTGGGCAGCAGTTTAATGGAGCGGCCCACAGAGTAACCCCCGTAACCCTCGCAACTCTTACGAGGGTAACCCTCGTGACGTCATTATGGGAAACTTCTCATAACGCAACGAGCGGTTACGCCGTCGCCGCTCAAGCCGGAAACGGGCGCCTAAGAGCGGCGCTCTCAAATTTCACTCGCTAGCCAGGTGTAGGTGGTGAAACAGACATGCTGGCCAGTTCATGTTAAAATTACTGTGTCATTCACATTAAAGTGAGGGAACCAGCTAGTGAGCGTCTTGGGGAGGAGGCGGGGAGTGCCAGTGGCATTTGTTTTGCGAATCGCCTTTAGTCAAAGAAAGCGCCCCCATATATTTGTGAACGAATGGTGTTTTAGTGACTAGAGACGGTGCTAAAGTGTACATAATAAGAACATCATCGTTTTCGCATCGCCAGCTTGGTGGCTGCTCCATGAACGGCGACTTTAGCACACCCCGCGTCTTCCACATGCTTCAAGTCATCCAAAACTTGACTGATGTAGGGTTCCTTGATGACTCTCAGAAAGTTTGTAATTAAGCCCATGTTTATTGTCACGAATTAAAAGTGAAAGCCGTTTACAACTCCCTGTAACGCCGAATTAGAGCGCAGCTCGATCTTGAGGGATCGGGCAGGGTACTGAGGGGGGGGGGGGGGGGGGGGGGGGTCCCGTGACCCCCCTCTTTGAAGTCCCGAGGTCCCAAGGTCACGTGACCCCCCCTCCCCGAGGTCACCGAAGGTACCCGAGGTCTTCCCGAGGCCCTCCCGAAGGAACCCGAGGTCCTCCGAGGTCCTACCGAAGGAACCCGAGGTTGTCCCGAGGTCCTTCCGAAGGAACCCGAAGTCCTTTAGGAGAACCTTGGATTCCTTCGGGAAACTTTACCCATAATGGACCGCGCGGTTACGCCGACGCCGCTCAAGCCGGAAATGGGCGCCTAAGAGCTGCGCTCTAAAAGATAATTAGCATATTATACGTAATTATTTTACGAAGTACTGCGTGCTTTTGCAACTCCTAACGGCCTCCGTGGTTGACAAATATTTGTTCGAAAAAAGGTTTTTTTTCCCCAACCCTTTAACTTAAGGAACTGCTGAAGCTCTCCGCAGAGACTCGCGATATGCGCAGTCAACTCACAGCAGTCACGAACTGCATTCCAATGCATTCCATCTTTCCTTTCTTGCATTTCAGTTCACTCTTTAGTAGTACATTGATCTTTCTTTTTGCTGCGAAGTACTTGCAACTGGCCTCTATATTTCCATTATGCCATTTCTCATCGGGTTATTCGATGAAGCAGCCATTCGACAAAGCGACCGCCATTTGGTAGAGGAGTCACACATGGGAGTTCACGAAATATGAATGAACCCCAATCCGAGGGTCATAGTGCTGTATTCGGGCTGATTTTATTTAAGGCTAAGAAAAATTGGGTCATTATTTACTCTCCCATGTAACGAAGGGCTCCTGGCAGGCTCCAGCGGAGGACTGAGAATCAGTTTAAACGACATGGCGATTTTGCGACGTGTCGTATTTGCTACTACTCGAGCAAATACATACCGTATTTGCTCGAGTAGTAGACGTAAACTTCCTTATAACGTCATCTCGCAAGGGTACGCCGGCGGCACTGCCGATATTAGCCGCCCAGTGTTTCCTCATTTGGCCACGGTGGCGCTGATGATTAACCGACCGTGGAGCTTTCTGGAACCCTGCCTAGAGCCTATGGGGGCCCCAAGAGCGGTCCCCGAGGCCCCAAGAACGGGACATCTTCATTTCCAACACGCCGGTCGAATGACGTAATAGCAAATAAGTTTTTCTTTTGCTTGCTTTTCTTGCGGGACAGCGAAAACGACCTACCAAAACTCCCTAATACGCATGCGTGTGTGGTTGTGTCGTTCTAGCATTACACTCTAAGAAATGCCTGCGCGTCCACTTAACCGCAAAACACACTAAAGAGCCAATCTCTGCGGTCTACGAAATCAGCTCAGCAAATGATGAGGCGGAACATCAGTTTAGACCTAAAAATGAAATTTGCACTGTGGCATTACGCAATGCAAAGCGTGATCCTTTCATTGCGTAATGACACAGCGCAGACTTAATTGTGTAGTCTAAACAGATGTTTCGCCTCATCATTCGTTGAGCTGATTTCGTAGGTCGCAGAGATTGGCTCTTTGAGTGTTTTTCGGGTTAGTAGACGAGCAGGCATCTCTTAGAGTGTGGGAGGTTTTGGTAGGTGCCTTCCTCGATAGGTAGACAGCCTAAACCGGGAGCTAGCAGAACAAAATTGAACGTCCTGATATTGCGGTGAACTACTCGTAAAAACAAATAAACACGGGCACTTTTTCTAACGCTGTTTGCGCACGTTTTAAGATCACAAAAGCGAAGACTTCCCCGTCGAGCTTCCCTCCTCTACAAAAGCGGAACTAAATGCCCCCCCCCCCCCCTTCCCTCTCACCCTCACCCACCTTTCTTTTTTTTCCTATGTGAACGCTTTCTGTATATATAGCTGACTTCATTTTGGTTATCAACTGCTCAGCAACACTTCCTTTGATTTCTTTGCTTTCAAAACTCTGACTGGTTATCAGCTAAGGGAGGAAGTGGCGGAGTGGCCTAACGCGTCTCAGCTCGGAGCGTGGAGCGAAAGCTTGCGCTCCGAGTTCGATTCCCCATCGCCCCCACCCGTTTCGATCTGGATGGGTTTCGTACCAGCACGCGATCGTGTAATCATTACTGCGTGATGCACATTAAATATCCCAGGTCAGCGGTTGTACTGCACTGGCGAAATTTCTCATCTACAGCTAAGAGACCGATTACCCATCGTGGCGTATCTCCATAGAAGGCTGTATAAACATCTATAAAGCAAACCAACCAATTGTTTATCAGCTTGTTTTAAGTCCCCTCGTCGCCATGTTGAAGATGATTAAAGACGATATGGCGTCCGAGGAATGTGTTTCTCGGGCAAGCTGGGTCTAGCTTAGACTGTGTCGTAGGCAGTTGCTCGTCGCATGTTGATGCTCGTTCTCGTCGATTGAATCTGCTCTTCACTTTTACATAGAACACAAACGCCGCATGGATAAACTTTTTTCGTCGGGTAAGTACTTTTTTATTATTTGTTGAGTCGACTGTTTTCTCGCAGTGTCGACAGAGTTATAACCGCACAGACACGGCTAGAAATAGAGCAGCCATCTTGAGCACACTGTAAAAAAAAAGTTGCGTGAAAAAACAGATATTGTCTGTCAGCTGTCCTCCCAGAAAATTTCTGTAGAGCTCTCTTCTCTGTTTTTCTTTTTTTTTTTCATCTAACATACTTTGTAACATCTAACATACTTTGTAAAATAACAAGTTCCTGTCAAAGAAACATGGTGGCTGGCAAGAGACAGTGGAGCAATAGAGTAAGGCCTAGCGAGCTGGACTGCTTTTCAATAAAATACGATTCTCAAGTGCGTATGCTCGTTCGCTATCTTCCGTATGCACTAAAACACTCCAAAACGCGTCTCGAAGCACCGACCGGCACCGCACATATTACTAATAGGGGCGACAATGTCAGTGGGGGATTCGCGGGGTTTGTCTGCGACTGCTTTCGCGCGGCCGACTAGATTTGCTTCGCGGCCAGAAAACATTCAAGGAAGGAATCGTATAGCGACATATGGAATGACTTCTTTATTGAACGAAGTATCTGCTTGTTGTGCTTGCCGTGAGAAGGCCATTGAACCGAACCCGAACCGAAACCCCCCCCCCCCCCCAAAAAAAAAAACGTTATTTTCGCGGGAACAGGAGTTGAACCGCAACAAAATAATTTTTTTTTCGCTCCGGAGCGGAACCGATATGTTTTCCATGCGGTTTTTGGTTTATACGCGAAGTTAGGTTGTGCAAGATGTGCGTAAGAGGGAAAAAACAATACATATATATATATATATATCAGGGTGTCGAACCGGAACCGAACCGAACCGAAAACCGGAACCGAACCGGTATTTTTTCCGGAACTGAACCCGAACCCGAACCGTTATATTGTTATCGCGATGAACCCGAACCGGAACTGAACCGGAAAAGAAATAACGGTTACCGGCTCATGTCAAAACGGTTCGGCCACGCGCTGTTGACAATGAATGTGCTATCAATGCCATTTGTTTTTTAAGTGCCGTCAACTGACATACACCTCGCTTACATAATTTTCTTCTCCACTCAGTCTTAGGAATATAAACGCTGCATCCATGAATCTTGACAAACGCTGCATCCGTGAATCTTGACATAGGAACCAGTATTGCGCTGGTCGCGGCTTGCACGGAAGAAAGAAAATTGAAAAAGGCTGTGCAAAAAAAAAAAAAAAAAAATCGCGTCACGGGATTTTATTTTCCTACAATCTCGTAAATCCTAAATGCTGCTGTGTGCTCATTTCATAACACGTTTCTAGAACACGCGAGTTCTTGAAGCTTGCTTCCATCGGAATGAGAAAAGAAAAGGCTGTGGAGTTTGACAATAATGCATCCGGTTTCGTATAGGCACTTAGAAGCTAACATATTTGTGAGACAGCGAACTCTTCTATTTTAATATTTATCCTATTACGTCCTTCTGGCGTTGCTTTCGGTGAAGTGTTTTTCATATTCCGTATCTTGTTTAATGAAAACTTCTTTATAAGGGTCTAATTTGAGTTACCGAATGCTAGTTTAAATAAAGAAAGCTGTGTTTTCTCCCCACTGTTCCTTCAATTGCTTACACGCCGAGGTGGCGGGATAGTTAGCGAGTTCTACTTGTAAGTGGGTTTATAAGGAGGTCGCGGATTTTACAGCTACTGCGACGGACCCAATTAGATGAAGTCCGAATGCGTAAATGTCGGTGAGGTAACCTTTGAGTGCACATAAAGAAACCATTCCTGGTAGAAATCCCTGAGCCTTACACTACGATGTATCCCGTTTCGTATGTGCTGATTTCATTTGTTTGATTTGTAATTTATTTTGATGTTGCAATCTGTCATTTATAATTTCCGAACCGAATGCGTCGGGGAGGGGGCGGCGCTGAGAGCGGCAAGCGGTCGCCTGGCGAAATAAGTTGCCATTGTGAGCCGACTTCAGTGAGTCTGACACTCACGATCACCTCAGTTTTCCTCCACTTATAAAAACTCACTCTCACTCACAATCACGATTGCTTCAAAACAAGGTCACCAGATCGACTTAAATACGAAACCAAAACTCACTCATCCTCATCATCACTGTCCTCGCGCTCACGGGTCATCACGGTCATCACACTCATATTGGTCATATTGTTCATCACAAACACAACTCATCATGGTCATCACACTTACAACTCATCACGGTCATCACTCACAGCTCATCGCAGCCATCGCACTCACAGCTCAAAACGGTCATCCCATTCACGGTTCATTACGCTCATCACACTCCCAGGTCATCACGGTCAACACAATCACTCACTCATTCACTCACCGACCTCAGTCACTCCGAAGTAGTTCTCGCACTCACCGTAGTCACCGCGCTGGTGCTCGTGTTGCGTGTGGGTTGCTCGTCTTTTAGAACACCGCTTCGGTCGCTGCCATCTTTCGCCGCCCCGGCGCCAGTCGTCATGTCTCCCAGTGAAGAAATAGTTTGTCATTTTGTTTGTTTCGCTTCAAATCCTTCGCGTGCTAGCCGAGCGCTTCAGAAAGGCGCGCTTTGTTGGAATACACTAACGCTCCTAGAGGAACGCTAGGCGAGGCAGCAACAAGTTCTCAACCCCCGCCCTCCTATTCTCGCTCCTGCCGTCTGCTAGCGTGAGGTCCGCCATGTTCTTTGTAAACTCGTCCACACTGTTGTGTTCAAAACATTCCGAGTTACTCGGGCGTTCACATGTCACGTGACAATTCAGATAGAATAACGCTGGATGATGGTAGGTTTTCGAACGCCAAGGCACGAAACCGTTACTCGAGAGTGAAGTCGAGTCAAATCCGCCATGTTCTTCCTAACCGGAAACGGAACGCGGCCACGGACCGATGGGAGAGCGCGTCGGCACATCCCACACAGGCGCATTATCGCGGGTCTTGTTAAAGGGACCATAAAATGACCTTTTTTTCTTTTGCCAGGCAACATTTACATTAAACCTTCAACGTTCACTGAATGCCGAACAGGCAACCGTTTTCGTCCCGGTTTCTTAACTTCACAAAAAAATTAATAACATATCGACTTTTCCTTTCTCTCCAATTGACCGCAAGACGAGCTGCGGCGTAAGTTTGACGGTCGTGACGTACTCTGGGACAGGAACCGGAAGTTCTCTCGGCAGTAGGAGAATGGGAGCGTTAGCGGCGGCGAGTTGGGGGTGCGCCGGTAGGTTTTACTGCAATAAAACTTTGGTTGGGGCTAGTTGGTTCATATCGATTACAAGGTTTAAAAGGCGCGAACAAACAGGACGAAAAAAGAGACACGTACGACGGACAGGCACCTGTCCGTGTCGTACGTGTCTCTTTTTTGGTCCTGTTTGTTCGCGCCTTTTAACCTTTTAATAGGTTTTTACTGCGCTGATGGCACCGACGTATTTTCTGAATCGGCGCCTCTCATCGCCACGATATCCATGGACGCATCGCAGCTGAGCTAAATTCAATGAGATATGTTGCGCTACAGCGACAGCATGGGACTAGTCCCATGCACCGGCATGCCTTTTGGGAAGTGCGGCGAGTTTTCCGGTGTAGACTCCAGAAGTCAACACAACTGTTATTGTTGGTAAATGGCGGCCCGCGTCAGTCGTTTGCGAAGCGACGTAGATGGAAACAAATTGCAGCGGCGTTTTTTGCGGCCTCGGAGATGCAGGAGCGAGCCGACGTTAAAAAATATATGTTTGAACTACGACAGTGTCAGCAAGAGCTGCGTAAATACCTGTTCACACTCGGAGCGGAAGCGCGCGTTTGATGGGAGTACTGTATTCGCGCTGTTGGTAAGCGCTTCGGGACCGATTTTTTACGATTGCAACTCGATACTGACGTGACACTTGGCAAAGGAAGGTTTGACCGGCATTGCACGTAGTTCCCACGAATTGTTATACCATAGCCTCCTCTATACGGAGAAAGCCTGGCACATCGACGGCGGAGCCATGGGGCGCGCGGCCGCAGAAAAAAGGAGAGGAGATGCGCGCGAAGCGATGACCAATATGGTAGCGCAGAGAAGAAACGGCAGAGATAGTCTGCGAGCGCTTGGGTCATGAGCGGCCGCTCCCCGAACCACGTTTGTTTTCGTGTTTTTTTCACCTTCGTTTTCGTACTCCGGGAGAAACGGCTGCGGCGACGGCGGCGATTCGAAAGGGCGCTGACAACAATGCACAATGCCGGTGGCGTCGGCAGAGTTGTCGGTGTGCCAGCGGAGTGCGCCGTCGTCGGACCATCGCGTGGTGCCGCGGAAGAACCAAACAGTTTTGACTAAGTAGCTTCGACGCCCAGGTGCCGAGGATACAAGTAACAGCGCTACAGAATGAAAGCTCTGCGTGTTCCAGCGAGCTCTGCGGCCAACTGCGACGGGAAACGAAGGTGCGTGCGCACGTCGCGAAGACGAACGCTTTCAGGCAAGAGACGGGCAGTATACGAACGTCGGAGAAATATGTGATTGGTGGCAAAAGGCCACGAATTTACACTACCTGGAGACATGAGAAGAGCCTCTTTGACCACCATCGGCAGTGGGTAGCATGGGCCGTTGTGGCTGCGTCGTGCGAGGTTGAGAAGCGATTGTGCATGAGGTGCGGGATTCGTTCTACGACTACGATGTTTACGTACCGTGAAAGGTCCACCCAAGAGCAAAAGAAAGTTTTGTTTTTGGTTCGCCGACATGCGGTGGCATGTTCGTGAGTGGTGGTAGTCGTCATGACGGTGGTGCGTGTGTGTGTTTGTTTGGGGTGGGGGTCGAAGGCGGAGAACCTACATGCAGTCGAACTGACGTGCAATCGTGCAAACCCCAGTTTCTCCTACAGCTGTGCGTTTGATGTTTTTGCTACCGACAAAGCATCAGGACTGTTTCCTTAACTAGCGGCGTGTTCCGTCGCTGTCCATCGAAAGACAGTTACGGAAAATATTACGCATTTTCGAGTGCAGTGGTTTTTGTTACTTTGTATCAACGAGCTATTCATGTTGTCTAACATGAGATGTACCCGCAAGGCGCATTTGCGTTTCGCACGCGCGTCTTAAACTGGCATTAAAGCGGTACCTTAATCAACGCGTTGAAAACCCAAGCGCAAGTGCGTATTTTTAACTTATACTACTATTAGAATCAAATCAAATCAAATCAGTTTATTTTCGCCTTGTATAAAAAAGATGGAGCTGCGAAAAAAGAAAAAGTTACAGCACTGCAGCTTGACGAGTCCACAGACCTTAAGAGTGAATGTGAATGTTAGGGAAGGTTTGCGTGAAGGCAACAAGCAACAGGCTGGATAAGCGCGCGTGCAAAGCAGCGAACGTATGAGTGCTCGGCTCGCACGCCTAGCACTGCCTTCGCTCGCACGTAAGATCAAACGAAGTATATCTTTGACTTCGTTCAACCCTAACGTGAAACGAAGTATATAGCCCATGAATCGCAGAACACTCCAAGCACCAGATACCGATCTTCCCGGGCAGTTCGTCGCACAACCTCCAACGCAAACGAAAGCGACGACCGGGACCGTTGCGGAGATGCGGACGCAGACATGCAGGGGCGGCGAAGGGAATAGGTTGACGTTGAGTTTCTCTTCTCCGCGATTTCAAAAAGAAAACATGGGAAAAAAAAAAGACTGTTTCTGCGTTTGGCCGCTCGCTCTTGCGTGGCGCTAGCAGACAAGCTTCCCTCCGCTCCCGATTCCCCGCCCCTCCTCTCCTACTTTCGGCGGCCACTTTTTTTCGCGACGCGCCAGGCTTTCTTCGTATAGAGGAGGCAATGGTTATACTCGACAGTGAAGTGCACTCGTGACAGAATAAAACTGGCATAACAAAAACAGAGTGTACATACCGTGTCACCAAGGTAATCCATACAGCGTTTATTTGAGCTCTATATCACACAAAACAAGATAGAATCGACGAGAATCCCTTTTCATCAACATTGCCACAGAAAACAAGGGGAATGATTGACCTCACCTCTAAATCTGAAATTGAGGTCAGTGATCAAACTATATTACGCGAAGGGTCCAAAAGGGTCGCGCGGTGATATTCCATTCAGGAAGCCAGCCGGTCGCGGGCAGACGGTCTTGGCCAAGTACCGTTCAAGCAACGCTGCGCCGAGTCGGAGTGCCTGCCAGGCCTATCTGTCGAGCTCGCTTGGTCGGCGTCGGTAGATTCGTCGCCGGTGTATCTTTTCTCGGGTGTTTGTGGATCCAGCGTTCTTGTTCGTCGTGGTCTGTTTCAAGTACTTTTTTCTTGTTGCTTAAAGTCGGGACGCGCGAGAAGAACACGTAGAAAAATAAACGTCCGTGGGTCGTCACGGCCAAGTAACTGAACGACGCTGTCGGCCCTACTGTATTTGCTTCGTTTACCACACGATAGATGGCGCTTAGCTCCCTGCATTACCCCAGCCCCTTCCACAAGCCCAATTGCTGGCGGAAGCACTCGGCCTCCAATCACCTGCGACGGGGTCAGCGCTGAACGCGTTTCTAGATAGAGATGCTGTTGCTACCCCTCGAAGTGAGGTTGAAACGCGCGCCGCAGCGTCCACGAAGCCGATTGGACGGAGCTGGAAAGTAATCGGAAGAACGAAAAGCAGACTGGAGGACTGGTGGCGAAGGACAAAAGCAAATTGAACGCGAAGAAATAAGTGTTTTTTTTTCTTGTTTAATATATATATATATATATTTTTTTTGGCTAGGTACGAACGTTGTTCGGAACCGCCCGATACAAAGGGAACAGCTGCAAGATCATCATCATCATCATATCAAATTTGGCCATTTTCGTCACAACTCTAATTATGCTGCAAAATGTGGATATGAATATTATTTAACAAAACTTTTAGGAAACATTCGCCGGCTATTTATTGTTTATGATCGCTGTGCTGGTGAGGTAGGCTCTTACCCAATAGGCGACGCTGATTCGGCTGACATTCTGCGGTTCCGCGGATGCATCGCAGTGAAAAGGCAGACAGCTTTCGAAGGAAAGAAGGCGCAAAAGGGTCCGGTTTTCTTTTAAATTTTCTATGGCGAAGAAATTTTTTGGCTCCCTTTTTGCGTCTTTGTATTTCTTTTCACATCTTTACGACGTGCGGTGGATGAAATTCGATCTCAAAACCGTTTCATGGTCCCTTTAAGTATTCTTTACAGTGTGCACTGTTCGTTTGAAACATTCCTGATAACTTCGTGGAAGTATAGAGTGAGCGCCTGCAGCGTTGTTTATTTACGTGTGAACCATTCTTATGTAAACATACACCGCAATGGTTCTGTATTTTGGTTCTGCATAGAATAACATTGCCAAGCCCCCCTAACGGAGGGGTTCGCAATGTTATTCTAGCCAACGTGAGCATCGTTGACTGTATGTGTGGGTTCAAAACAAAAAGATATTCGCCAAAAAAAAAAAAAAAAAGAAACGGGCGACACCTTTATCATTACAATTTGGAAAGAGGATGCTCTGAGTCAGATTTGTTGAGTATTGTTGGTGGTTTTCTGCGAATGTACTGGAGCATTGTGGAAGACAACCTTGATGTGTTGACGCCTGACCAATTGAAACTTTTATGAATAAAAAGGTAGAGAAACTTTCAGTATATTAGAGCGCAGCTCTTAGGGGCCCATTCCCGGCTTGAGCGCCGTCGGCGTCGCCTTCGGCGTCGGCGTCGCCGTTGGCGTCGGCGTAACCAAGGTCACCCCAAGGTCACGTGACCCCCAAGGTCATCTCAAGGTCACCCCAAGGTCACGTGACCCCAGAGGTCACGTGACCCCTCCCCAAGGTCACATGACCCAAAGTCACGTGACTCCTCAAGTCACATGACCCCACCCCCCGAGGTCACGTGACCCCCCGGGTCACGTGACCCCCGATGACGTCTTCAGTGACGTCACTGATGACGTCACCGGCATCCGCATCGTCATCGTCATCTTCACTGATGACGATGCGATGACACCATCGTCACTGATGACATCATCAGTGACGTCACTGATGACGTCACCGGCATCCGCATCGTCATCGTCATCATCACTGATGACGTCATCAGTGACATCACTGATGACGTCATCGGTATCCGCATCGTCATCGTTACTGATGTAGTCATCGGCATCGCCATCGTCACGTGACCCTCCCTAGGTCACGTGACCCCCCCCTAATCTTCCCTCCTCCTTCTGCGCTCTGATTCGGCGTTACGGCTTTCATGTTTTTCATTTAAATGTACAATCTGCCAGGACAAAGGGAGATGACCTTATGATACTTTTAGAGCGCAGCACTTAGGGGCCCGTTCCCGGCTTGAGCGGCGTCGGCGTCGCCGTCGCCGTCGGCGTAACCAAGGTCATCCCAAGGTCACGTGACACCCAAGGTCACGTGACTCCCCAAGGTCACCCAAGGTGCCGTGACCCCTCCCCCAGGGTCACGTGACCCCCAAGGTCACGTGACACCCGAAGTCACGTGGCTCCCCAAGTCACGTGACCCCCGGGGTCACGTGACCCCGATGACGTCATCAGTGACGTCACTGATGACGTCACCGGCATCCGCATCGTCATCGTCATCATCGCTGATGACGTCATCAGTGACGTCACTGATGACGTCACCGGCATCCACATCGTCCTCATCACTGATGACGTCATCAGTGACGTCACTGATGACGTCACCGGCATCCGCATCGTCATCGTCATCATCGCTGATGACGTCATCAGTGACATCACTGATGACGTCATCGGCATCCGCATCGTCAGTGTCATCATCACTGATGACGTCATCAGTGACATCACTGATGACGTCACCGGCATCCGCATCGTCATCGTCATCATCACTGATGACGTCACCGGCATCCGCATCGTCATTGTCATCATCACTGATGACGTCATCAGTGACGTCACTGATGACATCACCGGCATTCGCATCGTCATTGTCATCATCACTGATGACGTCATCAGTGACGTCACTGATGACGTCATCGGTATCCGCATCGTCATTGTTACTGATGACGGCATCGTCATCGTCATCGTCACGTGACCCCCCTAGGTCACGTGACCTCCACCCAAGGTCACTTGACCCCCCCCCGTACCCTTCCCTCCTCCTCAAGAGCTGCGCTCTAATTCGGCGTTACAGGGAGTTGTAAACGGCTTTCACTTTTTGATTCCGTTCAGAGTACATTTAATAATATCATGTTAACAGATACACATTATAAAGATGATGATTATTTTTTTGCACTTCATGGGGGTGTATATAACCATTTTTTACTTAAATTGCGATTATGGACGTGGTGGTGGTGTCTCGTGGCGAGCAAACGTTTCTGTCCTCGAAATTCTTTCCGATTATTCTGTCGTGGCACGGAACTATGAAATACATTGTGTTAGAAGAGAACGGGATATATCTTCGGTTTTGTATCGTCCACCTGGCCGAATCGCTGAAGTATTATTAAATTTTTTTAGACACATCATTTTTTTTCTGCAAATTAGGAAGTATGTGAGCTCTTTCTTGGCGGAGATGTGAATATAAATCTGCTAGAGGAATCACGTTTTAGAGGTGACTTTTTTACTTTACTTATGTCTAACAACTTTTGTAATGTCATTGTCCCTCCTACTCGTGTCACAACCACGCCATCAACATTGATTGATGCGTTTGTGACAAATCGCGAGGAGAGTCGCATAAGTGCTGGTGTTTAGGTTATGGTATAAGTCATCACTTACCAGTTAATATGTTATAAACAAAACTGCGCCTAGGCCACTGAGCTTGTTAATAAAGATTAAAAAAAAACTAACATGACCCGAAGTATAAATCCCACCATACTAGAACAATTCCGCTTAATTATTTCTAGCACTAATTGCGACTTCGTATTCTCTTGAACAACTGCCAATGAAGCTACGATATCTTTTTTTATATTTTCAAAATATTAACGGCAAGTGCTTTCCGTATAAAGATATAAACCAATTAAAAAAACGCAAGTTTTGGGGAAATAAAATGTGATGAATAATATTAATAATAATAAAAAACTCTTTAATCTCTTTTTTAAATAAAGACACCTGAGGGCTTTGCCCTTTTTAAACAATGTAGAAATAAATTGAACAATGGTCTGCGTCAGGCAAAACAAACCTAAATTAAATATTTATTTAATGAGTCATGCATGGGTGGAACAGATGTAGTATGGAAAGGGCTAATCGAAGTATTAAAACGGTGTCCCTCTAAACCAGCTATACCCGTAATCAAAAAAGATAAAATAACATTGCAAGAAAACGTCCTCGCTTAAGCTTTCAATAGTTATTTGACTAACCTTGTTAGTAGCATACATATACCTTCATAAATAGCGTATATGAAGCCTAGAAACAAACACAGCGCTGTTTTCTTTTCAACAGGTCAAAATGAGATAACTTCAATTACGTCATCTCTTAAAAACTGCAAAGCTTGTGATATGGACGATGTTCAGATCAGGCCAATTAAGCGCGCTTTGGACGTCCTGTCACACGTATTAACACACATTGGGAACTTCTTATTGTCCAGTGGTATTTTTCCTATGAAGGTGCAAGTTGCAAAACTCATTGTTTTCTTTCAAGAAGGGAACAAAAATGAATTGTCGAAATATAGCCCAA
This sequence comes from Ixodes scapularis, assembly GCF_016920785.2. Taxonomy (NCBI): domain Eukaryota; kingdom Metazoa; phylum Arthropoda; class Arachnida; order Ixodida; family Ixodidae; genus Ixodes; species Ixodes scapularis. The sequence goes on along the minus strand of NW_024610082.1, from coordinate 19,008 downwards.
TATTGATACTCTGTGTTTTCGCCTTAAAAAGAGTTTTCACAATAGAGTAATAAATTTCTGCAATAAAGTTTTTTTTTTTTAATTTGTGACTCAGAGTTCGGCTTTCGTAGAGGTCGATCAACGAAGTTCGCCTTGCTAGAGGAGAAGGAGTTCATTTTAAAGTCGCTTGAAGAAAAAAACGTTTATTACAGGCGTCTTCATTGATTTTTCAAATGCGTTCGTTCGACCGTATTGACCATACTGTCCTATTAAAAAAAGTTCGAGTGCTGTGGAATTCGTGGTGCACCTTTAGTTCTTTTACAATCGTACTTCGAATTTCGCCAGCAATATGTCGTAATAAATGGACACAGTTTTTCTGTCCCACCCATTAGAGTTGGAGTACCTCAAGGTAGCGTTTTAGGCCCTTTGTTACTTAATCTATCATCAACGATATTGTTCATATCAGCAAAGCCCCGTCCTTCATCCTTTATGCCGATGATACCTCTGTATTTTTTTTCGTGTACAGAAATAGAAGACTTATTTAATGAAACGAATGCTGCACCAGAGAAGCTATATGATTGGGGTGAAGTGACTAATAATCAACGCGAGCATACGCAAGTCTGTCCTTTTTAAACCTAAGAATATACGTGTTTCTTTTTACTTTAATGTTATCCTGGGTCCCTCAGTCATGGACATTGTACCGAATGTCAAAACGCTCGGAGTATATTTTAATAAACAGATGTGTTGGGGACTCTCATGTTAATAATGTTGTTAAAAATCTATGAAGAGTGGTTGGGAAATTATGTCAATTCACAAATTAATTGCCTCGTCACATAAGAAATCTTATATATAAGGCCCTTTTTTTTATCCCATCTGAACTACTGAAATTTGGTGTGGTGTACTACACCTTTCTCAAATACTAACAAATTGCACCTTCTTGAAAAAAGGCGGCTGGCACAATGCTCAATGTCCTTTTCGATACGCATACACCTCCGCTTTTTAAAGAACTACGTCAAATAACTATCTCAGACCTATATGAGTATCATTTATTGGCACGATATAGATATGTCCTTCGTTCTAACGAGCATTTCCTTGGACATATTTCAAACCTGACACCAAATGTCAGGGTATTCGACGTTCGTGAGGGGGAGCACTGGAAAATACCAATAAATATTACATATTACGGTTTCCAAATGCTAAAGTATAATCTTCCATTTGTTTTAAATAAACTTTAGAAACATAATTTGACAAATATCGAACGACTTGCTCTCAGCACGATTAGAATATTTTTTTTTTTGCAATAACATTTCGCTTGTATTGTGCGGTCGTTTTTTCTGTATATTTCTGTTATCCTTTAGGTAATACGATTATTATCTTTACGGTCCTCTCAGGTACCTAAATCTGTCGTCATGTGCCTAATATATATAATTTATTTGCTATCTTTGATAGTGTCATTATTTGATGCTGTTCTTTTTGTTCTTTTTTTTTTATTTTTCGCTTAATGTTAAAAGCCTGAAAACTAGCTATTAACGCTTGATGTATAGTATGTCACCGTGTGCCAATTGTAAGGCTGCAGAGGCCTTGTCTTGTCAAGTCAAACTTGTGACTTTTTGCCATTGCAGTCTACATCAGTTTCTGACGTGAAATAAAGGATTGTTTGATTGATTGGTCGATAGTAAGAGAGTTTTCTCGGCAATAGACAATATGTGAAACGCAAAGCGACATCTAGAGTGGGACGCCGAAAAACACGCTCCGTCTCACAAGTTGGCTTCGGTGCTGGAAAAGGCCAGTGCGCGAAGGCGCAGTTCTGAAGAATCCTTCGCTCTCACAAGCCCTCGCGCAGAGAAAGCGCTTTCGAAAACCAGGCGCCTGCGCACGTGCCTTTGCCTGCACTCAAAGCCAAATTTAGAGCTGAAGTGTTCATCCACCATGTTGGTTACAGCTACAAACCAGTGACCGGCAAGCGAAGAGCATGTACATGCGGATAAAAACAATACTAACCCTTCGCTCGGAGGTGCGGGTGAGAATCGATGACGGTGAGCAGTAGTCCTTGATTGTTACCGACAACGCTACGAAAGTTGCCAGATGTTCGAACAATTTTTCATATAGTCCATTCGTTATCGAGAAGAACTATTTCGGAACGTTTTCTTTTGAAATAGTTGTCATCGTTCCGACGAAATATTTTCCCCAAAATAACTGTCTTGTGGATATTCTTTCTGGAAGAATTAACGGTTGAAGTACTTTACTGGCGTACCATAATATTATAATAGATATATTTTCGCGTTACTTATTTTCCGATGCTGCGACCTTGCACCGCACATACGAATTGAACCTGGAACGTTTCAAACTACCTACTTTGTGCCTCGTAAAATGTTGCTTTAGAAATCCTGACATAAAACGGCAATCGGTGCCAGATACCTTCTATATTCTTGTTGCTCAGACAATGTGTGATTGTGTTGAAACCTCTCAGTGTATGGAATACAAGTATTCACAAACTCCATGCAAAAGTTACTTTCTATTAAAGTCATATAGTCATTTGCGATAACTGCTAATTTTTAAGTTGCGCACACTAATTTTTATGAATAAACTATGACCTGGCTGTGTAAGCGTATGTTATTTTTTCTTCAACATGCAAATTACTTCGCCCCTATCTACTGGGATGTTCACGCGACATTTCAGTAGAGGGAGGGGAGGGGGGGAGGGAGGGCGACCATGCAACTTAAATAAATGTTGTGCAATTCTTCATGATTTGTCTTGTCAAAAACAAGTGATCTGGGCGCTTATGGTTTATTCACACGGCGGACATTTCCTCGGACAACTTCCAATGAAATCGATGGCGTCACCAGTTCTTCGGTTCGAAATCCGCCTTGTTCCAGGCAAAAAAAAAAAAAGCATGGACAACACAAAAGCTCGTCCGTGGAAAACATGAACGTAGTACGGGGACGAGTCCGCGGACCTGTTGAATGTTGTGTATAACGCGGACAAACGTCATAAAAGATGTTCGCGGACCTGTCCTACTTCTGTTATGAAAATTTTCAACCCGTTCAACTGCTGCTTTTTTTTTGGTCCGGCGAGGTCTGTGATAGGAACGCTAACTCGGTAAACTCGGACGGAACCAACGCGCCAAATTTCTCGCTCGACAGCTGGCCGCCAGAGTTGCGTGTTCATCCCCGTAGCACCGTCTTTCCTGCACGGCATGTTGATCCTGCTCCTCAGGTGACTGAATTCGGCGAATAGCGGCGCCACGCGTTCGAAGCGCGCGGCACGCTCAAAAGCAGGGGCACGTACGCCGGGGCGCGTGCAACGTCTAGCTCCTCACGTGATCAAATCTCGGCGAATAGCGGTGCGGCGGCACGTGGAAAACAGACGCGACACTCTGGCTCCCATATATGGGAGAATCCCCACCCCTGCCCGTTTCGATCTGGATGAGCATCGTACCGAAGTGCGGTCGTGTGTCATTACTGCGTGGTGCACGTTGAAGAGCCCAGGCTAGCGGTTGTACTTCACTGGCTAAATTGCTCATCTACAGCTAGTGACTCGTCGCAACTTTGAAATGGCTGACCAACTACACCCTGTAAAAATATTAAATATCCACACAACTCCAATCCCGTAGGGATTCTATACAGAAACTGTAGGTTGCAAAAGTCGTCTCTTTTTTCTTTTTTTTTCTATGGATTTTTTAGCGTTTTCTTCTACAGGTACCTATAGTTTCACGAGCGCTGTCAACTGTGATTGAGCCAAGGACAGGTAACTCAATAATTGAGTTGAACTGAGCTGGCCTACCTCAGTTGGCTTGTGGGGTTCGCTCAAATAGCGCTAAAGATGAAGGTTTCCGCCGCAATGCCGCCGATGGCCAGGGCCAGTGAAGCACTTACTATTGCGGGATATCAGGGATGGCATCTAGAACGAACGGTACAGCAAATATTGTCGGAAGAGGTATCATTGGGGGCCGGAGCTGCCGCTAAAACGATCACGGCACGTCTCTGAAGCTCACGTTCGGCGAGCGCGGGCGTCGTGATGTCGGTGCCCATATGATTTTCCTTGTGCTTCTTTTGCTTAAATTCGTGTTAAACGTTCTGATTATCGTCCCTTTGCACTAAAAATAAAAAAAATAAGTCAATTATATTTTGTGTTAAACGCTCATATTGGATAAAATGTCTGCATATAATTAATTTGCATCACTGAAAAAAATATAATGTGACATCAGTTTTGGTTTTGTCTCGGTTTCAACTGTGATCGAAAGTTCAGGTTGTTAGTGCTATGTACTGTGTGACACCTGGCAACGCCGGAAAACTTAATTGAGCTCGATGACAGTTGGGATGTGCCAACAATCGTCGGCGCAATGATCGTTGAAACGGCTCGTGTCTATCAAAGCTAAGCAATTGACTGTTGTTTCTTTTTTGGTTATCACCTGGAAACATTAGGTCTGAATTGCAAAATATGTGTCAGAATAATTTTTGAATAGTGCTTGTTTGGTGTCATTTTTTCTTAATTTCTGGGAATTTGGAAATAATGTGGCGAACCAAAGAAAAGCTATAGAAGATCCACAGGAACGTACTACGTTGGCACTAACTAACGCCTTGAAGTAAAACCTTATTAGGCCTAAGTTAGTTGTCTAGGACATCCAAACTTGGGCCACTTGAGGCTTTACTTTGGCGTGCTGCCTGGATAAGTGTTAAATGATCGAAGGTTAATAGGCTTCTCATGCTAGAGTAAGTGCATTTTTTACACAGGTATTTTGTGCTATCTGTGCGGAAATCACAAAACATATCTAATGTCATAAAAAAATTCACTCAACAATTTACGCCTCCATAAACATTCCAAACAACGGCGAAACAAAATTTCGGCGTTTTGCGATTAAAAGTTTGCGCTGCAGCATCCAATAACCGCCCCCAGACATGGTGGATAAACTACATCTGCCAGAGCGGATGCACCTAGACAACCCCGAGAAAAGCACACTGAGTGTTCTAGGTTGTTCAGTATGTACTTCTTGTTGAAATAGAGCATGGCAGGAGAATTGGGCATCAATACGCATGACCTTCGCTTTACTTTATCCATTGTTATATTTGCTTCCTCTTTTTATGTGTGTTGTGTATTTGCACCAAAAAAAAAAGATTATTGATTTCTGATTCTTGGCTCTTGACTCTTGACTCTAGACTCTTGACAATTGACCTTTAATTCTTTATTTTAGATTCTTGATAATTTAGAGTTTGCGATTATCTTCTCTGCGCTTGCGTTCGGTTACTCGCCATCGAGATTTGCCCTTCATGCCAAATCGCACACAAAGGTGGGAGTACAATTTGCTTCGAGCGCTAACGACATCTCGGAGACTCGGGCGCGACAATATCCGGTTCCTCATTAACGGAGATGCCTTTGGCAATTTCTGAAAGGCCATGTGGTCGTCCGGTCTTTTCATCCGGTTGAGCTGAGCGTTGCCGCCATCGGTCTCCCCACGCTGCTATCAGTTTTTTCCCCGATCATTTTAGGGAGGCGTTCCCACTTCAGTCTTGTGCAAGGGCTGTCGTTAGTGAGCTTTAAAAAAATACTCAACCTTTCAAAAAAAAAAAAAACGTGGGAGGGTGAGACCGTGCCTGAGAAAAAGAAATGGCTAACAAAAATTTTAATAACAGTGTGCGCCATCCCACATAACAAATCGAACTGCCCAGTTTGATATGTGAAGAGAAATAAGGTGAACAATATAGCTGAGCGCCAAGCCCGTCACGATCTGTTAAAAAAAAGAAAATAAGAAACATTTTGAACCATACAACTCAAGGTTTAACGGAAGGGAATTGTTTTAAATGTAATCTCTAGTTACAAGAGAACCGAACAGTAGACTGCAGAGCTAGAACAGACTAAAAGGTGATAATCGATAGAGATTCAGCCTTTCCTTTTTATTTGTAGATTGATCGATTTTCTTGAGCGCTTCTGCACAAGCGCAGCGCCCTCTAACAAAAATAGAGCAGAAGCGATGTCGAAGAGACAGTGTAGGGGTTGCAAAGGTAGTACAGCACTTAGTCCAAATTTAGCTTGCACTGAGAATTCACAAACCTGAATGCGTGAAAAGGAAGAAGTAGAAGCAGTGTTGGCGGCAACGCGTTAGAAGTATCGGCGTTACCGCCAACGTGTTACCTGTGTCATCAAGTAGTCACGTACTCGTTACGTTCTTAAAACAGTAACTTGTAACTTACATACGTTACTGGCTTCGAGTAAAGGATAACGTAATTACGTTACTCGTTACACCTTCCCATGACCTGAAAAAAGTACAGTTAACTATTTTTCGTGTTTTTATTCTTCGTTCACGCTAAGTCTAGACGCAGCCGACTCTGTGAACTGATACGGAACCAATCACTGTCAAAAGTGCCCCATCATAGTGTATGCCATGTTTCTATATGCGTTCTATCATCGCTCAACCAATCATACACAAAAAAGCTAAGTGACATGCGCTTTAAACGCTCCTTGATTGGTCCCTTTAGCTCGTAGCGTCGGCAGCGTCCGGACTGAAACAAAGTATAGGCGCCAAGCCATCAATTATCTAACTCATTTCCCATACTTGCAACATTTTGACAGTTTTCTCCACGCAAGACGTTTCACTTTAGAAAAACCCCAACGCTTTCTCCCAGTGTCGAAAAGAGCTGACCGAAAAACCACGTTGTTAACGTCAATCTATAAATATAAATTAACGCAAACGTAGCGTGGGTTACTTTTTATCGCTAACGGTGGCGGCAACACGGATCGTTAATTTTGACGTAATGTAGGTAGAAACTCGTACATTTTTTTTTCAAGTAACGAGAAAGTATTTTGTTACTTTTTCGGTAACGCCATCACTGAGTATAGAACCAAATTTTATATTAATTGGCCCAAGCCTGGGTATAGTGGTCCTAAATTGCCATACAGGTGCCAGAGTTAACGTTCGCTGCCTGGTTTTTCGGTTATCACAAGGCATTAAAACTATTCCTGAGAGAACCAGCTATGACGTTTAAAAAGAAATTCTCACAGTTAGTCTTCACTAATAGTTTGTGGGATGGTTTCACTTGACATCGTTTGCTCACGTATGACATTTCGGCACTCAGGAGGCGCAGCAGAGAAGAGTCAAATTTTGTTGGGATTGCTTAGGGTCAAGTACCCTCTAGCTAGTGTCATGAAGCAAAACCCCTTAAGCCTAAGTTAGGCCCTACAAATGCCCAAACTTGTTTCAGATTAGGATTTTCTTATGGCGTATTACCCGGGCTGTTTGTTGTCCAATGTAACGTTTTCGCGAATGTGCAATTATCTGTATTTTCGAACAAGTACACTATCGGATATGCTAGGCAAGAGCTCTGGATGGAATGGCAGAACGCCCGAGAAGAAACACAAACTCATAGCGATAAAAACAGTGAGGGATTATCAATCGCGCTTTGTGTAATTTCTTCTCGAAACCTAATATCCCTGGTACCCACTCTCATAGAGTGGTACCCACTCTACGAGAGTTTGCCGAACACGCAAACCGAGTCATTGTGGCATAGGAGCACTATCTTGCCGACAGTCGATAAACTTTCCCATGACGTGGCGCTCGATGAAACAGCCCGATCAGGTGAGGCGTCTCGCTCACGGTTGAAATTGCGGCTGCACTGCAGACAACGCGTTTGCGGCAGTGGAGGGCGAGGGGGTCGTAGAAAACGTAGATTGCACAGGAGCCAAAATTGCAATGTTTTCCTCGGTTCAGTCGTGATTTTTGTGATGAGCCAGCGGCCTCCCCTGATCGTGCTGTTTCAGTGAAATCTACATCATGGAGCAGCTCTTAAAATGCCGCCAGGATAACGACACAGTAAGACAATGTACGGTGCTCGTGTGATTTATAAGTTTGGTAATCAGTGTACGTAACATCAACTTCGTCATTATAGGAGAATAAATCTACTAAACGTTTAGAGCAGTGTACCTCTAATACACGACGTGTACCAACATTTGTTGCAAGGGTCAGTAATTTCCGTAATACTTATATATATACGTTTATTTATTTATTACCCACAGTTCGCCCATGGGCATTATCGTAGGGGGTGACTTAGCATTAACATACAAAAATATAAAATACAACTCAATGATATGCTACACTAGCAAGGCAAACTACACTAGCCTAGCACTTAAAATAAGCAAGAGAATTCGTTAACATTGCATCATCAAAACACGGTACACACATACAGAATCATAAATTATTACTCCACTTTTTCGTATACAGATACATGAAAAAGAAATGAATGAACTACTTAGAACACCACCATAGCACGCCTTCATGAAAATACTGCTTCAGGGAGCATTCAAAGCTTTCAACTGGCTTCCGGTACGACGGCGTCAGGAAGTCCATTTTATAGATATATTGTAGGGCGGTACAAAAACGGATGTACGGCATGTTATTTCGCGCATCTTTCTGGAGGGGCCTAGTCTACGGCGTATACTCGTAAAGGACTTAGATAAATTCCTTCCTAGATACGAAGAGCCTCAAGAGGCACTTATTATTTATTTGCAAGACACGAATTATTTTAAAACTATATACCGAACGAAGATAGTAAGAAATGACTACACTATGCCGAACGGTTTCCTGAACGACTGTACAATATTGAATCAAGTAAAATCAATTGCATAACGCTCTACCGCGTGTTTAAAGAAAGCGTTTGAGTACTACGGTTTCGGCGTATTTTACCACCCTTCAATGATGCGAGCACAAACTACCAGACTGGACCGCTGGCTCAATTATCTGTATCTTTCTTGTTTACACATTGTATAACCACATCAGTGGGGATTGACTAAGTGTCTCTTGATCGGCCAACCTGTTCAAATGCTTGATTAAAGCGATCGTCTTGTTCCTCCGCACTCCACACCCAGCGAAATCGAACGGACCGCTCTAGGGCACCTTTATATTTGTACCTCCAGCTATCTACTCACGGAGGAACAAGAGACACACAGATATTTCTTTTTGGTTTCTCTTAAAGTAAAAGTATTCGTTACAGCGCAAAGATGCCCTGTCACAGATCCCAATATAGTTAAATTCCCAGTTTCCCGAAATTTGCGGTACAGATGCCCTTCCTTTCTGTGCCCCCCCCCCCCCCCCCCCTTCCTTTCCCCAGCCTTTTCGAGATAACTGCGAGTGGCCTCAGCTTGCGCATTATTATCGGCCGTGAAAAAGAACGCCAACGAGGGAAGGTTTGCTCGCGCCAAAAACACACATTAAATTTGTGAAATGCGGCACATATCGCCGAAGTCATAATACCTTTACTACGTGACAGATAATATACACGACGCTGAAGTTAAACTTGTCGCGTTTTACATCGAAAGAGGCCCATTTGATGTGACATAGTGGGTGTTTCTTTTCAAGTGTAACAAATTTGTTTAAAAAAAACGTGAAATCTGCACTTTTACGATATGGCGCCGGTGAGTTATACGGCCAGGGGGATATTGTATAGGGTGCTAATCGTAATGATCAGTCGGCTAATTAAATAAAATTTGTTAATTAACTCTTTATCAATGAAAATAGGTGTAGCTTCAATTAGAAACTTGGTGAGCGTCACTGAGAAACCACTAACTAGATCAACTCTCTTTAGAAGGATATAAAGCAAGGGCATCATTTTACGGTGTTTCGTAAAAACGCTTCATTTGGACGCGCTTCTAGGTTTCAGTTTCTTTTCGGAGCGCATCTCTGCGCCCGCGGTCCTGTTCCCCGGTGGCTGAGCGGCGCCGCGCGTTCGAGGCGCGCGGCGCGCTCAAAAGCAGGGGAACGTACGCCGGGGCGCGTCTAACGTCTACTTTCCTGCACGGCACTTGATCCGGCTCCTCACGTGATCGGATCTCGGCGAATAGCAGCACGGCGACACATGGAAAACAGACGCGCAATTCTGGCTTCTGTAGGGAGCCTATATAGGAACTCTAAGCGTGCCTAGAGTTCCTGTATAGGCTCCCTACGGCAGCCAGAGTTGCGCGTTCATCTCTGTAGCGTCGTCTTTCCTGCACGGCATGTGAATCCCGCTCGTCACGTGACTAAATTCGGCGAATAGTGGCGCCGCGCGTTCGAGGCGCGCGGCGCGCTCAAAAGCTGGGGAACGTACGCCGGGGCGCGTCTAACGTCTACTTTCCTGCACGGCACTTGATCCGGCTCCTCACGTGATCGGATCTCGGCGAATAGCAGCACGGCGACACATGGAAAACAGACGCGCAATTCTGGCTTCTGTAGGGAGCCTATATAGGAACTCTAAGCGTGCCTAGAGTTCCTGTATAGGCTCCCTACGGCAGCCAGAGTTGCGCGTTCATCTCTGTAGCGTCGTCTTTCCTGCACGGCATGTGAATCCCGCTCGTCACGTGACTAAATTCGGCGAATAGTGGCGCCGCGCGTTCGAGGCGCGCGGCGCGCTCAAAAGCTGGGGAACGTACGCCGGGGCGCGTCTAACGTCTACTTTCCTGCACGGCACTTGATCCGGCTCCTCACGTGATCGGATCTCGGCGAATAGCAGCACGACGACACATGGAAAACAGACGCGCAATTCTGGCTCCCGTTGGGAGCCTATATAGGAACTCTAAGCGTGCCTAGAGTTCCTGTATAGGCTCCCTACGGCAGCCAGAGTTGCGCGTTCATCTCTGTAGCGTCGTCTTTCCTGCACGGCATGTGAATCCCGCTCGTCACGTGACTAAATTCGGCGAATAGTGGCGCCGCGCGTTCGAGGCGCGCGGCGCGCTCAAAAGCTGGGGAACGTACGCCGGGGCGCGTCTAACGTCTACTTTCCTGCACGGCACTTGATCCGGCTCCTCACGTGATCGGATCTCGGCGAATAGCAGCACGACGACACATAGAAAACAGACGCGCAATTCTGGCTTCTGTAGGGAGCCTATATAGGAACTCTAAGCGTGCCTAGAGTTCCTGTATAGGCTCCCTACGGCAGCCAGAGTTGCGCGTTCATCTCTGTAGCGTCGTCTTTCCTGCACGGCATGTGAATCCCGCTCGTCACGTGACTAAATTCGGCGAATAGTGGCGCCGCGCGTTCGAGGCGCGCGGCGCGCTCAAAAGCTGGGGAACGTACGCCGGGGCGCGTCTAACGTCTACTTTCCTGCACGGCACTTGATCCGGCTCCTCACGTGATCGGATCTCGGCGAATAGCAGCACGACGACACATGGAAAACAGACGCGCAATTCTGGCTCCCGTTGGGAGCCTATATAGGAACTCTAAGCGTGCCTAGAGTTCCTGTATAGGCTCCCTACGGCAGCCAGAGTTGCGCGTTCATCTCTGTAGCGTCGTCTTTCCTGCACGGCATGTGAATCCCGCTCGTCACGTGACTAAATTCGGCGAATAGTGGCGCCGCGCGTTCGAGGCGCGCGGCGCGCTCAAAAGCTGGGGAACGTACGCCGGGGCGCGTCTAACGTCTACTTTCCTGCACGGCACTTGATCCGGCTCCTCACGTGATCGGATCTCGGCGAATAGCAGCACGACGACACATAGAAAACAGACGCGCAATTCTGGCTTCTGTAGGGAGCCTATATAGGAACTCTAAGCGTGCCTAGAGTTCCTGTATAGGCTCCCTACGGCAGCCAGAGTTGCGCGTTCATCTCTGTAGCGTCGTCTTTCCTGCACGGCATGTGAATCCCGCTCGTCACGTGACTAAATTCGGCGAATAGTGGCGCCGCGCGTTCGAGGCGCGCGGCGCGCTCAAAAGCTGGGGAACGTACGCCGGGGCGCGTCTAACGTCTACTTTCCTGCACGGCACTTGATCCGGCTCCTCACGTGATCGGATCTCGGCGAATAGCAGCACGACGACACATGGAAAACAGACGCGCAATTCTGGCTCCCGTTGGGAGCCTATATAGGAACTCTAAGCGTGCCTAGAGTTCCTGTATAGGCTCCCTACGGCAGCCAGAGTTGCGCGTTCATCCCTGTAGCGTCGTCTTTCCTGCACGGCATGTGGATCCCGCTCGTCACGTGACTGAATTCGGCGAATAGTGGCGCCGCGCGTTCGAGGCGCGCGGCGCGCTCAATAGCAGGGGAACGTACGCCGGGGCGCGTCTAACGTCTACTTTCCTGCACGGCACTTGATCCGGCTCCTCACGTGATCGGATCTCGGCGAATAGCAGCACGGCGACACATAGAAAACAGACGCGCAATTCTTGCTTCTGTAGGGAGCCTATATAGGAACTCTAAGCGTGCCTAGAGTTCCTGTATAGGCTTCCTACGGCAGCCAGAGTTGCACGTTCACCGCTGTAGCGTCGTCTTTCCTGCACGGCATGTGGATCCCGCTCGTCATGTGACTGAATTCGGCGAATAGTGCTGCCGCGCGTTCGAGGCGCGCGGCGCGCTCAAAAGCAGGGGAACGTACGCCGGGGCGCGTCTAACGTCTACTTTCCTGCACGGCACTTGATTCGGCTCCTCACGTGATCGGATCTCGGCGAATAGCAGCACGGCGACACATGGAAAACAGACGCGCAATTCTGGCTCCCCTAGGGAGCCTACACAGGAACTCTAGGCACGCTTAGAGTTCCTATATAGGCTCCCAACGGGAGCCAGAATTGCGCGTCTGTTTTCCATGTGTCGCCGTGCTGCTATTCGCCGAGATCCGATCACGTGAGGAGCCGGATCAAGTGCCGTGCAGGAAAGTAGACGTTGCACGCGCCTCGGCGTACGTTCCCCTGCTTTTGAGCGCGCCGCGCACCTCGAACGCGCGGCGCCGCTATTCGCCGACTTCAGTCAGGTGACGAGCGGGATCACCATGACGAGGAAAGACGGCGCTACGGAGATGAACACGCAACTCTGGCTCCCGTAGGGAGCCTATACAGGAACTGTAGGCGTGCCTAAGGCGCGCCGACTTCTGTCAACCTGCTCGTGCTGTTCCTGCCGGCTGCCGTATCTCGGTCTACACCTAATTACGACAGTTTGCACTCGAGATTTCGGCGTTAGGAAGTGCGTCCTTTACATACAGATGAAGTGGCTCACACAACCGACGCCTTGACATCATGTACTGGCTTTGGCGGCGTTCATCGCTTGTTTGTCGCATGGAATTGGGCTTATGATGAATACGCAGCGGCGTGTTGCAATAAAATTTTGCAGCGCGAATTTTTTTGTTAATCTTTGCTTCACTGAGTTCAGCATTTAGATGTGAGTCTCTAATGACTTGCGTCAGTTTATGCACGAGTGACGGTCGTAGGTGGGAAATACCTTCTGACCGTGCTGTTATTTTCAGCGCTTTTACGGACGGCGCGTGCTTTCATCGCTATCAGAATCGACGAATACGTTCTGTGAAGATCACATGCTGAGCAGTGCGACCAGAAGTAAGAGAAAGAGGGTACTAGAGCTAGGGTGTCTTCATGTGGGCTTTGCTTGGGGTGACGACATCTGGCCATTTTGTTTCGAACGCTTATTTTTTTTTTTTTTTTTTTGTTCTGAGGCACGTGAAAAAGCCTGTCCCTGCACGCGCTCATGGCGCTGACTGTGCTAGGGCGACATTTTGTATCTTGCGATTTGTTTGTATTTTACTTGTGAGCCAGTTCTGTGGTCATCGGGTACTACAAACGATGGCATCACCCTAAGCAGAAGGACATTGAGGCACTCTAACTAGAACCATTTACTCTCGAACCGATGTTTCTACAAAAGTCCATTTTGCGCGTGTCTAATGGCCAATTCGTCTGGGCCCGCATCGCACCGGTGTAGTCTGGTTCGTGGTACACGGAAGGCTAGAGGGGAGAGGGGAGCTTCCTTCTCTCCCCGCCAGCCTTTCGTGTATTAAAGTGGAATGAGTCTACTGCACTGGACGGGTGCGGTGTGCCCCACACGAATAGGCCATGAGGCGTTTATGTACTCAAGGATATATTTCACCATATAAGTGCAAGCGAAGCCGAAGGCACAAGCGCAGTGGTTTCATGGCCCGCACTAACCTGACAGTGGCTGCCAATGTAGTGGCCGGCACCTTTTGCAGCGTAAACTGTGTACTGTCGCTTTTTTTTTTGTGCAAAAAGTAGAATGCACACCGTCATGGCGCAAGGACGTTACGTGCAAGTCATGTGAACTGATAACTCGGCCGAACTTGCGTCTTCTTTGTTATTAAGCTACGCGACGCCGTAGGATCGAAGGGCTGAGTTGGATGACCACCTTCACGGTTGTCACAGGATCATCATCAACGCCTGCCTTGGTTCACGCACGTACCAAATGTGAGAAACATGGCATTTATAGACATGTACATAATTAAATGTAATATGGCCCGAGCTGTCACCTAGAGATAGGCCAGAGCCCATGTTTTTTGCTGCTTTTCGCAACTATAGCATGGGTCTGAAAATCACCGAGGTGTGAAGCGGCCAATAGAAGCAAGAAAGTCAAACCCACGCTGTGAACCAAAGTCCCTGAATAAAAATCACGCTAGGCATTTATTACAAGAACCAACAATAACTATTGGCGAAAGAGTGAGAGAGGTCTACCGAGAGACCACAAGAAAAAATCCCTCAGTTTTTTTTTTTTTTTTTTTCAGGGATCGCTTTGTAGCCGCTAGTTTTAGTGGTACACCGCCATTTGCTTCCAAGTGTTGCACGGGGCACGAGCTCGTTCATATACGTATTTCATGACTTTATGAGGCTTGCAAGACATACAAACACATCAAGGGGCTCTACTGAGGGCGTGTGACTCTTCGGAGGGACCTAGAGACTCGCAGGGCGTATGGTTACGTGGCACGTGTTTATCGCCAGATTGGCTCCATAGGTCGCAACATCGTCCGCGGTCATTATAATATTGAAAGTGAAAGCTTGTCGCGCGGAAGCGAGACACAGCGTGTTGCCATGACATCACTACGTCATACATGCGTCGCCCCTCACATGTTCTAGTTTTTGTGTGGTACAGCGGACCGAAATCTCACACAGACCATTTTCCGGCCAAACGGCAAATCGGATCGCGGCGGTGTCAAGCAAGGGACTCGTGCCACGAGTCGCCGTACTTGCAAGCTCGTGAAAACAACAGCAACAATAACAAATGTTCTGGCTTCGGGCATTTGGTAGTGGTGTCGCCATCTGGTTGGGCCCATTGAAACTAAATCTAGTGAAAACGGCCATGCCAAATTTTTTTACACAAAGACACACATACTAAGACATTTAGGCTTCACGTAAGGGTCTTGAAATTAAAATAGGAGATACCTCTAGTACCTACTACCATTCGTTTTGTCCCTCCCGTCATTTAACTGATTTTAATTTGAAAATCGCCTCAAGATGCTCTTGAAACAGTCAAAATTGTCATTTATTTATTTATTCAAAATACCCTCAAGGCCATCGGCATTACAGAAGGGAGTAGGAATAAGAGGTAGTAGTACACGTTGCAGCTCAATCTGAGCGGTATAGATTATTTATGGGCAGTGGTCAGGAACAATTGTTGCGATAGATGCGGGATGGTGGCTCCAATCCACTGAAGTTTTCGGAATGAATGACTCTCGGAGTGCATTAGTGTTACATTTTGGAATGTGTACTTTATACATATAATCAATGCGTGAGGAAATATAAAACGGATGATTCATCAGTCCGTTGTGAAGTAATGAGCAATACGGTATATATTATGAAAGAGACATAAGCGAGCACAAAGTGAGGTTAGGCAACGATAGGCTAGTCTTCGTGGAGCTCACGCTTGCGGTGCGATGAAAGTTATTAAGAACAAAACGAACAGAGCGGTTCTGAATTGATTGGATGGCGTTAGTTAGTTTGGAATGACCGGGGTCCCAGATCGAAGAAGCATATTGTATTTTAGAGCGTGCAAGCATTTTGCACAAAGTTAACATTGCCTTTTTTTTTTTGCTCGTGTGCTTTAGTGTATGTGTGAACTGACGCCGCTATTGCAGAGGACTGCGAGAGACCCGTGGAAAAAGAGAAGTATTTTGGGGGGGGGGGGGGGGAGGGGGCATGAGCCAGGTGGATTTCGGCTGAAGGAGTTTTAAACATGACTGGCTTGTAAATAGAAGTCATATGTCTGGGTTTCATTTAAAAATCCCCAGCTCTCTCAGGGGAAAATACAAGGGTTTTGCGACCTTCATTATATCTTCATAATAAACCTCAAAATATTCAATACCCTGGTGCATTCCTGAAACTTTGGTTTGTGCAGCGAAAATTGCCCATTGAGTAACGATGTGCAACGATATACATTTGGATATTTTTTCTGCACTTTACACGAGCTTACTGCATTTAGTGGGTTCGAGGTACACTCGCACGCAACGACACTTACCAAGCAACTCCTTCGTTGCGATGTCACTTCAAGAACAAAAACGAGCGTTTTCCTTCAATCTCTCCTTCACAAAGGTTGATGACGTAACTGGGGAGTCGCAGAACCTTGCAGTGACAATATTTGAGTTCGGCTCATGGATGGGACCCGAGCATTGCGTGAGCGCTGTATTGGGGCTCGTGATAATAGATAGCTCGAGGAGCATTCGGGTAGCGGCCCGTGTCCAATCGCTGCAATGACGATAATAGCGGAACCATAACAATGTCTGGAACACAGATCGCGTGTCATGTGCTTTACCATAGTCTCCTCTATACTCAGTATAATATGTCAGTATGTCATTATAGAGAAGGCTATGACTTTACCAACCCCAGCTCGTGACTACGAGTAACATGGGCGTCATATAATAGGCTCCAGATCACGTGGCCGCTTGTTCTGGCTGCGAGTTAAAAAAGCTAACGCTGCCCTTTTCATTTTTTTGTGCTTTCTTTTGCGTGTGGTGAAAACGAACAAGTGATTAATAGGTCATTAACGTCAGGAATATGAATGAAGTGGTATTTTCGCAAAGTGCAAAAATCGTTGCATCGCCCCTGTGAAGTAGTGGTAGTATCCGTTATTTGTATGACTATTGCGTGGCATACATGACACGCCTGTAGCTTGGAACTTATTTCTTCAGACAGCTATCTCTTGGTGTAATGAATATTTTTGGAGTGAGTTTTACTCGAAAATTATTTAGAAAAATGCAAATGCCCCTTGTGTCTTGCAATTGTATTTTAGATTTTCTTAAGAATGCATTTTCGGGATCCTTCTGAAATGAGGAGTACAAAGAACAAGGATGATTCAAATTCACGAGAAAATATTGCTAGATCGAGATCCAATTCATCGATGATTCCTAAAAAAAAGGGGATTCCTTTTTTGAGAATCGGTCCCACTGTCGCTGTGAGCGGACGCAGGTGTGGGACCAACTTTTATTCTATATTGTTTATGTGTTTTTCTTTACTCGTGTGCCCCAATGAATGTGTGAACTGACGGCGCTCTTGCAGAGGAATGCGAGAGACGCGTGGAAAAAGAGAAGGATGTGGCTGGGGAGGGGGGGGGGGGGAGTGGGGGGTCACGAGCCAGGGGTTTTTTGGATGAGGGAGTTTGAAACATGACTGGCCTGTAAATAGAAGTTTTTATATATTCTCTAGGCGCAGTCCTGTCTAACGCATTACGATTTGCGACCCCCAGTGACAATCTGCTGCCTCCGTCTCCGGGTCCTGCCGCAATCTAGCTAGAGAAGAACCTCTCGGCATGATTCAAGGTAATAAGAGAATAAATTTGAACATATCGAGGAAATATTTAGTTTGCGAATTGCAGTTGCAGTTTGTGCGAGTCTGAGAAACGCAGGGCGTAACGAGTCTTGGGTAGCGTCGATTAAAACTGGATCATTCGCCAATAAGAATACAGTAAAACCAATTACGAAAACAAGAGCGTGATTACGAAGAAAACATTTATTCAGAAAAAGAAAATACCCCTTCAGGAATAAAAAAGGAGCGCAAATGGAAGGTCTCGGAAAGCGGCCGTTTTACGGCAAACTCGGGCCTAGCAAGGCGTCTGCCAGCAAAATATAAAAATGTAATATATCTAAGGATCGCATCACTACAACGTCGAGGGCCACCGAGACAGCAAGATGACTACAAGTTTCGGACGAACCCCGAAGTTTTATATTTTATAGGTCACAAAGTGGCGATGATCCTTTCAGAAAGTTGTTGGCTGAAAGTTCGCTCAACGCATACCTCGAGGCACGCCTCTGCCTAGGTCAGCGAGATGAGTTTCGCGGGAGGAACCATAAACGGGTTCTTCGGCGTTGTACGCCCAAGGAAAACACCGGCCTCCTATCGATCGATTCCCGAAGGTCGCACGCATCGTGGCTCTCGCCCGATGTGTTCCCGCCTCCAATCGGGTTGCTTGCTGTTTCGTGAATGTGCAGCTATCGAAGTGAAACGTGTCGTTCTATATAATTAAGGACTCGGGGACTAGCTAGATGACTTATCTGAGTATTCTGGTGTGAACATGGCAGCCAGAGACACCAGGAGGATAAAGCCTATGTTCCACGGGCAATGGACCTTTTCCCAGTAAGGAGTGCCCCCATGACGGTTTCGCCGCTTACTACAAATGGAGGGCAACCGGACTCGCCTTCTCCCATAGGAACAGATTAGTGTCGCAAGAAAACAGTTCCCCCCAAGAATGGCGAAAGGGCGGTCAAAGTCAAGGGAAAAGGGTGTGCGCGTGCGCAGACGCTTACTGGAAAAAGGTCCATTAAATGGCCTTCAGTAGGAAATCGTTTAAAAGAAAGTGGTCAGTTGGTTCACGATCTCGACTCTGAGCATGTCTCTTGGTGTGGGCTGGTTCATCGATTCTTTAAGAAAAACTTTAGATGGTTCTGCATTAAAAAACACACTCAAATGGTCCTACTTTAATCAGAAAGATTACGGGTGCCAAATTCATTGATTAATTTAAAGCGTGGAGAAGAAATAAAATATATTAGTATAGCGCCCAACGTCCCCCTTCCCCTTCAACTTTCTTTTAAATGTGCTTATTGTGAAGGCTTTGTGAAACAGGGGATATCCTGCACTTGCTTGCATATGAGGACACCGCGGAAAGGTTCTAGAGTCACCGTCTGAAAAGTAACAACAAAGAAAACATATTGCTTTTCGTTTTACTTGCTAATGATACGACAACCCTTCTCTCTTCGCAACAGTTCACGTATGCGAGCGGCGTTTTATATGGAGTCGTAGTCAGAGTTACAATAGTAAAATAAATTGATATCAAACAGATATGCCATTTGCGATGGACACCC
>NW_024610081.1:0-124999 GCF_016920785.2 Ixodes scapularis | reverse complement strand
ATATTTCAATAATTGCTACAGTTGTTTATTCATATGCACCCTTACTACTCACAATTCAACTATACCGTATGAGAGCCGATGGGAAGAAAACCCTGAGCGCTAAGTAGTTTGTTAGTGGACATTAGAATGTTCAGCAATTCAATACGATCTCCCTTACCTTACGTGTTTACGTACATTAATCGGATTAAAACATTCATAATAGGAAAACGATTAAAGAAAAGTGGAAGGAAACAATGCCATTTTGTCCCATTTGACGGGGAAGGTTTCGCAGACTACCTGAGCCAAACATCAAATTTGACTGTGCATTGTAACAATTGCGGTGCTATGCTGCGCTCGCTTCGTGATAAGATTAGTGGGTGCGGCGCGATATTGCATTTCTTTCTTTTTGTCCGTTCCTGATTGGACACAGGATCCTTAAAAGCGAGCTTGCTTTTATAATGAAGACGGATCGTTCTTCCAGCAGAAAGGGAGTCTGTCTGTACCTTTGGCCTCCGTTCCGCCGTCGAACCGCCGGAAACGTAACAGCTGGTGGCAGCGGTGGCGGCGGTATGGAGCGCACTTCGGCGGCGGCCTGGTGCCCGATTTGGCAAGCGCACGATTTCCTTGCTATCACTGGGAGCCTTAGCTGGTTAAAATTGGCGGTAGTGTGATCTCTGATATTTCAAAGACTGGGCAGTCATGAATCTCCGGTCGTTAACGAAACCCCAGCTCGTTATGCTGGCTCAAGAGCTAGGCATAACAGCCAGAAGGCATTGCGCAAGCAGGAAATTGTTGACGCAATATACAAATGCGGGGCAGCAGACGACAAAATAGAGGAATGCTGGAATGTGGTCTCTTTAATTAAGAGAGCGTGAAGTTGAATTAAAGTTAAAAGAGTTTCAGCTGCACAAACTTGAAGAAAGTGCAGCCGCATCTGAAGTAGCCGCACGCCGCGCAAACTTTGACATGCGCGGTTTCATGCAGCCGTTTTCTGTTGGCAACCACATCAGCTTGTACCTCGTGAACTTCAAAAGGACATGTACAGATGCACGGTTTGGGAAGGACACTTGGTCATAACGGCTCCTGACGTTGCTCCCAAACGAGGCTACAGACGCAACGCGCAAACCACTGTCGAAGAGGCGCGTACGTAGCTACGATAACGTGAAACTTCAGCTTAAGCGAAGATCTAGTCTGTCCGCGGAAGCCTTAAGACTGAAGTTTCGTGAAACAAGGCGTCAGCAAGGGGAGTCATACTCCGAGTTTGTGTACAAAGCCATGAGCTTTCTGGAGGAATGACTCAAAAGCGGGAGCGCGTATGATGATAAACAAAGCGTTATTCAGCTTATTGCACTTGTACGAAACTCTTTCGGAATCAATGCGCTTGTGGATTCAGAATAAACCAAATGTAACTATTTTGCAAATGGCAGCTAATCTAGCTGATAAGTACTGCTTCCGTAGGCTGGATAGTTCGGAGGAACTGCAAAAAAAGAAACCTTCGGGGCCATTCAGAACGTCTGAAAAAGGCTCAAAGGACACAAGCTTGGCGAACGCGTCCGAGACGGCAGAGCAGCCCCAAACGGCCAAGAAAGAGGAAGTAAAAAGCTCGAAGTTTGATGAAAAGAGGCCGTTCATTTGCTATAAGTGCCACCGTCCAGGACATATCGCCGCGGGCTGCCGGCGGGCAAGTGTGCCTGTTAATCTGCTAACAGAAGAGAGTGACTTGCTTCCGCCTTACACTATACGATATGACTGTGAACGGCCTCAGCTGCAAAGTGTTGCGAGACACGGCTGCAACTTTCGATGTGGTTCACCCCTCATTCGTTCAGCCAGAGGATTTCACAGGGGAATGTGTATGGGTACGGCAGGCACTCGAACCAGACACAAAGTGCTTGCCGGTAGCGAGAGTCGAAATGGAAGGCCCCTTCGGCAAGTTCAAGACTGAAGCCGCCGTTTCCGATAAGCTCCCTCAGATAATTCCTTAACATTTTTCCATCAAGTTGATGAGGGAATTACAAAATGCAGGGATAGAGCTAGACGTAAAGCCCGTCATGGTGATAACAAGGGCGCACACGAAGCGAATGCAGAAAGCTACAATGGACGGATGCTGTCGCGGTATCGGAAGAAAATGACGCGAGCGTGACAGTCCCGCCGTTCCGTTCGCGTCTGAACCAGGTCTCGACGATAATGAGAGCGCAACTTTTCCATCAAATCGAGAGCTGAGAAGCCCAGTCAGCGGAAACTTCCAGCTTTTGGAGAAGATTGATAAACACGCCCTAAGAAAGGAACAGGTAGACGGTGCCTCACTGCAATCGTGTCGGGAAAAAAATTGGATGTAAACGCAAAGGCAGCATTTCTTTTTTTATGAAAGACGGTCTGTTCTACCGAATGTTCAAGAACAAGCAAGGCCGTTCTCTCGAACAGCTGGTAGTGCCGCAGAAGTATCATACAGCACTTTTGGGTTTGGTTCCCTGTGACAGTTGGGCTGGCCATCTAGGAGTAAACAAAACGAAGAGCAGGTTGCTAAACGACTACTAATGGCCAATGTGCTTCAAAGGCTCTGAGAACTGGGTACGCTCGTGCAATGTCTGCCAAAGGACGGGTCGACCAAATGAGAAGGACAAGGCACCTTTGGTTCAAGTACCCATAATTGGTAAACCATTCTGTAGGTTGGTGGTAGACATTGTTGGCCCGTTACCACCAACTGCAGCAGGCAACAAGTACTGTCGTGAGCAAAAGTCTGGACAACACTGGAGCGCCGACCGAATTGCATCGCCGCGCTCCCTAACGGCGTGGCGCCTGGTACCGAGACCCGCGCAATGCGCACGCGCGTCCTTTCTTTTCTGCTGTCCCACTCGTACGCTCGCTTCGACGCGATGCGCTCCTGAGCGATTAAATGGGCGCTAGGGGCCGCCCCGGGAACCAAGATTCTGAGAGCCTCGCTCAACGCTCTGGACGAGCTCGCGTGCTCCGCGGCACGCGCCGCTCGCGCATATCTTTCCCGTGACTCGGCGACGCGTTAAAAACTGTCGCTTCCCTTCATTTGTTATCTTTAAGCTTCCCATCCTAAATTTTCCCCGGCTACAATGCAAACAGCTGCTGCTCAATTTATTATGCACGCGTTGTAAAGGGTCAAGAAGTCAAGAAAACAACGAGAAAAAAAAAACATGGTCTGGCCAGCAATTCTCAGCATGGTTGTTCGCGAAGTGACCTTAAAATGTTCTGTTTGACATCAGC
Source organism: Ixodes scapularis (assembly GCF_016920785.2). Lineage (NCBI taxonomy): Eukaryota > Metazoa > Arthropoda > Arachnida > Ixodida > Ixodidae > Ixodes > Ixodes scapularis. The sequence goes on along the minus strand of NW_024610081.1, from coordinate 121,786 downwards.
TGTGATGACTTGTACCGAAAGCCATAAAATAAAGCGGCTATGCAACAATTTCCGGACAATGGCCAAATAATTATGGGAGTTGTCCTCCGACACTTCTAAAGTAAAGAACAGAAAAGCGATTTAGTCTGTGTGCCCTAATTATAATTTTAAACAATAACAAAGATTCAAGTTTCCGGCACCCCTCAACTCTCTGAATGACGTGCTCAGTGACGTCGACGTAAGGATGCACCAGTTTCCATGTGCTCTCCCCAAGGATGTTTACTCTCTCTCTCTACTGCTCTTCGTGAGGGGATGAGCTGCAGCGATCCCCGCGTCACCGTCACGGCGCGTTTCCCATGGTCGCCGCGCACGGCTGCAGAGGAGGAAATATTTTAATTTCTGCTTTTGCGATTACTCAACAGAATTGCAACATTTTGCAGGAAAGTAATGCTTTTTCGATTCGTTCTGACGCTATCAACAATATAAAAATTACAAGCTGCAAATTATTTCAATGTTAAAATTTTTGCACAGCCCCTTTGAATGATACGAACACGCGACAACCACCCACAGTGCGCAATAGTGCCGCTTATTGTGTCCTTAAAGCAGTAGGTAAAACTGTCTCCTAGCTAAGGCAGAGATGAATACGCGCGAAACGCGGCTGTTCTTAAGCCCCCAGCACGTAATCTATGAGAGTCGCGGTGGGGGCTCACTGACGGCACACTCGATACCGCTCTGAAGGAATGCGATATCACGGGGGGCCCGTCAGCAGTATACCGGGGCTTAATCAGAGTCATAGGTGAACCACGCTAACATGCATTAGGCAGCAATGGTCACCACAAAGCTTGCGCAGCTCTGGTCAGCGATTGGACGAGATCATGCCGCAAAAGCTATATATGAGGTATTCTTGCTTGGTTTTATCCTCTGCGAGAATACTGCCGCCAGTTACCATCGAAGCAAGAAAACGCATTGTTGAGCTCTGCATACAAGGTGTCTCGCAGCGAGAAATCTGCCAACGTACTGGCAGATTACTAAAAGCGGTAAGTCGAATTATCCGTGCATATCGTGATAACGGGCGACTTACGGATGACCAGCGCAGCGGAAGGCCAAGATCAACCGATGAAGAGACTGATCGACACATCATCGCCTGCGTAGTCGCAGATTTTTTCGTCCGCGCGAAGGACATCCGCAAAGAACTGAACTTAAATATAATCGTGTTCAACGATCCAGCATGGCTCAAAGAAGCTGGTCTGAAAAACTGCGGGGCGGCGCAAAAGCCGCACCTCACAGAGCGGCAGAGGTGCGTTCGGCTCAAATTTGCGCGGGCTGTGCAAGAATGGACGGTGGACGACTGGCGAGAAGTTATATTCAGCGACGAGTCGACTTTCTCAAGCCGGTGGGACCAGCAGCGGCGCGTCTGGCGGCCGTTTAACTGCAGGTAGTATTAATACATGATCTTGTTAAGTGATGGTAACTACATAAATTTTATAGGAACGGAGCACGAGTGCTACAATGGTCCAGTATTACAGACGCAGCGTATGCTATTTGTGATATGCTCGCTGACAACCACTATACAGATTTTTACTTGAATTTATCTAATGCACTACTGTCTATCCCAGCCATCGTGACTTTTTTTTAAAGTAAATTTTTGCCTGAAACTTGTCTTAGGAGTCGCGGCGGGTTCGCTATTTCTACTTGGTGTTGAAACAATTGAAAGATGCATTATTATTTTTTCTTCTATTTTGTTTTGCTGAAGGAATATGCATTTCCCCAAGATGTTTAGTCCTCGTGTTTGTTCCAAATTAAAGACGATCTTTTTAGTTATTAAGCTGTATGATTAAAACAGCTCTATTTCTGCAGCAATTGATCAGGGCGTCTTAGGTAGAATCTGGTTCACCCGTTTTTGCCCTCTTTTCTATTCTTATATTAGGTATATGGTCCAGTACTCCCGCAGTGTCCTGTCAAGCGGCCGGTGCGCAGTTGGCGTTTGGGGCGCCATGACCAAAGACGGCCTTGGCCCTCTTGTGCGGATTGAGGGCAGCTTTTAAGGGGTATTCACACGAGGGAGAAATCCCGGGGATTTCTCCCCAGCACGCGCGCCTCACGAGATGAAAACGCGAGGCTTTTGTACATCGCAAAGCCTGACGTTTCCGTCGTGGGATGCGCGTGCCGGGGAGAAATCCCGGGGATTTCTCCCTCGTGTGAATACCCCTTAACGCACAGTGCTACTGCGAAATACTTGACAACGTCTTGGTTCCATATATTCTAGTTGGACCATTCGAAGACGGCTGGTGTCTGCAGCAGCACGACAAAAGCCCAGTTCACACAGCGCGCTCTGTCAGCGCCCCACTGGAGGTCCGTGCAGTCCGCACGCTGCAGTGGCCACAGGTCGGGCCGGACCTGAACCCCATCGAGAGCGTGTGGTTGTGGATAAAAGGTCGCCTTGCAGCACAAAGCCTTGGAAGCGCTACGTCGGAGACGCCCTGGAACGTTGTCAAAGAGGAATGGGAGGCGCTTCGTGCACGGTCAGAGTTTGTGGCCTCACTTTATGATTCTATGCCACGCCGTGTGGCAGAAGTGATTCAGGCTAACGGAAACATGACAAAGTATTAGGCACCCAAACTGCACCAGCGCCTCTTTTTCCTTCCGTTTTGTTTCTTGTTTTTTCGTGGGAGGGGGGGTTGAATAAATATTTCTTTCTTATTTGGCGTTTTCTTTTTGCTCGTCGTTCACCACTTTACCGCGCGTGCATGATCACTCGGAAGGAAGCCCAAGGCTGCCTCGAGTACGCGAATACACGTTCTACAGTTCATTGCGGCTGCATCAACATAAGCGACAGTTTTTAACGCGTCGCCGAGTTCCGGGAAAGATATGCGCGAACGGCGCGTGTCACGGAGCACGCGAGCTCGTCCAGAGCGGTGAGCGAGGCTCTCGGAATCTGGGTTCCCGGGGCGGCACCTAGCGCCCATTTAATCGGTCAGGAGCGCATCGCGTTGAAACGAGCGAACGAGTGGGGCTGCAGATTAGAAAGGACGCGCGTGCGCATTGCGCGAGTCTCGGCACCAGGCGCCGCGCCGTCTGGGAGCGCGGCGACGCAATTCGGTCGGCGCTTCCGTGTTGTCCAGACTTTTCCTCACGACAGTACCTGCTGACGCTACTTTGTCCTGCAACAAAGTTCCCGGAAGCAGTCATTTTATCCCACCTAAGCTCTACGGCAGTCGTTAACGCGCTGCTCGGAGTCTTTGGAGAGTGGGATTTCCAAGCGAAATCCAATGTCATCAGGGTTCGGTCTTCACCAGTGCGCTGACCACGACCTTCCTAGGGAAATGTGGCATAGCCATCCACCACAGCTTCGTGTACCATCCGCAGAGAAATTCTGTAGAAAAGTTGCACTCGGTAACAAAGCGCATTTTGCGTGCGCTGTTTTACGAAAAGAAAGCGGCATGGGACACAGCTGTGCCGGCAATGGTTTTGCATTGTGCTCCGTCAGCCACGAGGCGACTGGTTTTACTCCAGCACAATCGGTTTACGGACGCGCACTACGATCTCCGTTAACCTTGTTGAAGGACAAGTGGGAAGACAAATTCGTCGACAAAACTGTCGTCGAGTATGTGCTCACCCTGTTGAAGCGCATGCGCAAATCGCAGGAATTAGTCGAGCTGAAGATGAAACAAGCCCAGCAGCGTGGGAAAAGTACTACGACAGAAACGCTCGGAAACAGATGTTTAAAGAAGGTGACAAGGTACTGATTCTCAAGACGTCGAATTCAAATAAGGTGGAGGTAGCATGGGATGGTCCGGTGCTGGCGCAACAAAAGATTTCAGACACTAACTGCTTGGTGACGTTTCCTGGAAGACAGAATGAGGTGATCATTTATCACTGTAGTTTAATTAAGTCTTTTCTCGAACGCACCGAGGTCGTTAGTATCGCTCTAAATAAATCTGAAGAAGTTGTCATACCAATCCCTCCACTCCCATCCCCGTGCTCGCTTCCTTCTACAGAAGAGATATTAACGGGGACAACTGAAAGTGCACTGCTGAATGCACAGCAAAAGGAGGAATTAAAAGGCGCTAGACTCCTACAGGGTCTTGTTTAGCCCTCGTCCAGGTAAAACTATCCGTCTAAAACATGCCGGACTTGGGTATAATTGAGCCTGGAGAAAGCGATGGCATCTCTCCGATGTTCATGGTCGGGAGCGCGGGTAAAGAACCGCGGTCATGCATAGACTACCGCGAACTCAACGCGATAACTGAGAAAAAAGTGTTTCCGATCCCGAATGTTGAGGCACTCCTTGAAAAAGTGTCGGCGGCGCGGTACGTGTCAACACTAGACCTCGTGCGGGGCTCATGTCAAGTGCCTGTCACGGAGAACGCTAGTAGGCTGGCAGCTTTCATTACCCCTCTCGGAACGTTCCGCCCGCTTGTCGTTTCCCTTGGACTTAAGAACACCCGCTTTGTTTTTTTCAAGCTAATGAGCGAAGTGCTCATGGGTGCCGAATCTTCTGCAGTTCCCTACCTCAATGACGTGGCTATTTTTTTTTTCCAGTAGCTGGGAGCAGCACTTGCTGCACCTACAGGAAGTATGCGCTCGAATACAGAAAGCAGGATTAATTCTGAAACTGGCCAAATGTCATCTCGCCAAGGCTGAAGTTCAGTATCTGGGCCACGTTGTGGGCCAAGGGAAGCGACGCCCGTCCGAAATAAAGGTTATGTCCATAAAGAATTTTCCTTTGCCGAAAACAAAGACGGACATGCATTCTTTCATTGGTTTAGCAGATTATTACCGAAATTTCATTCCTAATTCTGCGCATATCGCTGGCCCACTCACAGACGCTCTACGCAAGGCAGAACCAAACGTCGCGCGCTGGACCGAGCAATGTAGGAACTCCTTTCTCCGGATCAAGGCGCTTTTAGCGAGCGATCCTGTGCAGGCTTCACCAGACTACACGCGCACCTTCATAGTGCAGTGCAACATGAGCAACCGTGGTTTTGGCGTTGTCCTCAGTCAAGTAAACGAGAAGGACTAGGAACATCCTGTTGTATATGCCAGCAGAAAACTAACACGCGAACAGCAATACAGCACAGTAAAAAAAGAGTGTTTGTATGGTATGGGCTATCGAAAAATCTCGTGCTATCTGAAGGGATCTTCATTTATTTTCAAGGCTGACCACTGCCCTCTCGTGTGGCTTAATCGAATGTCAAACAAAAACTGTCGTTTAATGAGGTGGAGCCTGGCACTCCACCAATTTACTTTAACGGCGCGGCACAAGAAGGGCAAAAACCATGCCGATTGCAAGAGCCGCATTCCTTTAGTGTTCCTCTAGTTCTGCGAGAAAGTCCCCACAGAATCTTTTTTTTCCTTTCGCTAATTTTAGTTGGCGATTTAGCGATGCTGAGGCTTATGACTGCACTCAACTTTGTCAAAAAAGTGCGCTGCGTTATTCCGCTCCTAATGCTGTCAAGGGATCTGGCCTTGCTGGGTTGTGGCGCCGGATAGCTTCCGATGTCGTTTCTGCTGCTCGTCTCCCAAGTCATTTCAGCAGCTCGGCTTGCTGCTATCGTGCCTGAGCTGCAGACTGCCCGAATATCTGGATCCTTTCCGGCTGCCGTCTTCGTTCAGCCCCAGTCCTGCCACTTCGAAGCTTCGGAGGCACAGCGGCGTCCGCGCTTCAGCACTCTCGCCCGAGAACAGAGCGGCGTCCGCACTGCAGCACCCTGGCCCGAGCGACCCTTCCAAGAACTGGCGACTGTGGCCTTCTAGCCTCGTCAATGGCCAAGACTCGCAAGCGTACAACTAGGAAGTCGCCTACCAAGGCCTGCAGCGTGCTACATGCCTGTTTTCTACACATTTAGGAAACACGGACTAGGTCGAGGTGACAGGGCCGCGAATCGGCTCTCGCCATTTTGGATGCTTCGACAGCTCCTCCGTCTCCAGTTACTCAAGAGGCGTCAGCCTGTTGATCAACTTCCGAACTGGGTAGCATTGGCCGAGCTGTAACAATTGCGGTGCTATGCAACGCTTCGCTTCATGATAAAATTAGTTTTTTACGACGCGATATTGCATTTCTTTCTTTTTGTCCGTTCCTGATTGGATACAGGATCCTTAAAAGCGAGCTTGCTTTTATAATAAAGACAGACCGTTCTTCCAGCAGAGAAAGAGTCTGTCTGTTCCTTCGGAAGCCGTTCCGTCGTCGAACCGCCGGAAACAGCAGAATTCAAGATTGCGACGACATTCGTCATATACGCCCCACAGTTCTTACATATGGCATTACGATATATGATTCATTATGACCATATTTTTAGTAGTGACTACAGATAATAATGGGCCAGGAATTATTTTGTGGCAACTTTAATATGAATATTCACACATTGCCTGCGGAAAACATTTTGAGGTCTTTCCATCAGTGCACTGAGAGTAAACTGTGCTGTTGCGACTATGACGAACATGGCAAAAAAAAAGTACTCTATATGCAAAACCCTTCCCCTTCACTACACAGTAAACAGTGGGAGTGGCCGACGCACGTCTCAAGGTTATGTCTAATGGACTTTTATTACTTGGATAATGAGGTCCAAAACGCAAGACAGTGTAGTCACGTCATACTGAGCAACACAAAACTCATGTCCCGCCCTGAATTAAAGGTACTAGTTAGGCAGCTTCCCTATTAAAACAATAACGACTTATTGCTTTATGTAGAAAGGAACACTGTTTGAAATTTAACGAGCAGGCATGTCGGATCTGAAAAGTAAAAGGGCCACAAATTTAAAACATCTTATCTGTAATATAACTTTAGCACCAATGAAGATTCTCAGAGATTCCAGAGCAAACACAACCATAACATGTATAACAGCATACAAACGCCGAAAAACATTTAAAAAAAAGTTCCAAAGAGCAGCTTTGAACAATAAAAAACAGATTCGAAGCCACGAGCACACGAGGAGCTGTACAGAGGGCGAAACCGAACTCCGAAGTGAAGATCTCAAAAGCATACAGGTATTACAAGACAAAACACCACCGACGCGGGGCTCTATAAAAAAGTGTATCGTTACAGCGTTGAAGTTCATTTCAATTTGGTGACACCCAGCCATGGTTGTAACTAGTAAAGGGACCCCATAAGATTTTTTTAAATTTTTTGCCAGGCGATTTAATATGGTTGTCGGAATACTACCCAATTAATGTTTTGCTACAGAGTCACGAATTTTTCAATAAAGCCAAAAAACGGAACTGCTCGAAACCGAAACCAAAACTCCCGCACCGCGTGGAGAAGTGGAGAGGAGAGAGGGAGTGGCGGAAGTCACGTGGCTATACCCGACAGCGCGATTTTTTTGTTTTTTTCAAGACACGTAGCAGAAGAAATGCGTCCCGGGATCCGTTCGCCGTGCGATTCCTCTGCAGTTATGTTTGTTGCGCTCGCTGCTCTGTACTTCAAGATGAGTTGTTTTGTACATTTAAAGGGCCCATGAAACGAATTTTGGGTTGGGATAAATCATTTTAGATTGGGATTTTACTTATAACACATCGTTCAGTGCGCCGAAAGAAAAAAAGGTAGAAAGGCAAAAGCCTGACTTTCAGTGCGAAAATTTGAAAACACAGCGGACTATTTCGTACCTCCTCCCCTTCGTAAGTTCTCTGCCTTTTCACTGTGATACATCCGCGGTCCCAAAAGCGCGTCATCGGGTCCAAAACACGTCACACGAAACCGAACCTAACTTAGTCCCATCACTCCTAAGCTGACATTATGGTGGAAGCTACGCGCTTGCCGGACCAATCAGCCGCCTCCCTTTCATCACCTGACCTCATTCTCTGCGCGTGGGTATGCGCGAAGGAGCGTGATCATGTGGCAAGTCTGGCTGGCCCAACGAGCACGTAGCTTCCACAGCACTGTCAGCTTAGGGGTGAACGGGTAGGGAAAGGCAACTTTTGTCTGAATTTTGAGCGACGGGCTAATCTTTTAGGGGGACGATCTCCCTAAGCCCTAAGATTCCGAGCAAAAGGGGGCCCCCTCTTTTCGTCTTCTTGAACTGTTTGGTGGAATGCGCGATTTATGAGTTGAGGAGGAAAGCTAAACAGGAAAAAGTTGGAAAAGCGTTTCATGACCCTTTTAAGTGATGGCAATTAGTAGTGAGTGCCTGTGATGAATTCCCGTGATCGGCTCCGAAGAGAATACTACCAAGATGTTGCGTGAAAAGCTGCCTCACATGTCCTGCATCTGAAAGTGGCATTGTGCGGCAAAGTGCGCAAGTTTCAGAAATATCAACGGGTCGGGATCAATGGCTGGCTGCAATTCCTGTAGAACAGTTACGAGAACCTCGGAAAGCGGACGCTACCCGATTCATTTGCTCCTTGCATTTTGTCGAAAGTGACTACATTGAGTTCGCAGGTGTCAAATGGAATTCAATGCCATTTAGTTCAGAGACGTATCGTCCCCAACAAATGTATTTTTCAATGATAATAGTAAAAAAAGGTAAACATCGTAAAATGTTTGAAAAAAAAAATGGTGCGCCCACACTAGGGATTGAACCCGTGCCTCGAGCGTGTGAAGCGGACATCTCTCCACTGAGCTACCAAAGGATAGTTTTTATTGCCTGCTTTGACAAATTTACACAACATTTCTAAAGGTGAAATTATGCGTGCAAAAAACTATGCGCACATAAACTTTAAAATTCTTTCAGCTACTCTGAAACATCCAGTATGGATACCCACTCAATGTGGCATGAACAGCGTTTACACGGCGCACAGTTTCTATAGAATACATTCTCACAGGGCACGGATTCACTTCAGCATTGCGCACAACCATTCTGAAACGCCATATTGAGTGCAGGCCAAGGATCATGACAAAGTCAACAGGAAGTTCAGCGTGTTTTCTACGGGAAGGAACCGAATTCCGTGAGGTGATACCGGTAAGTCCTTTTTAATAGTTCGTTTGAGGTCATCCTAAAACAGGAAAGCGTCCCATCAATCTAAAAATGCTTGCTCGATTGTCTCCGGTGCTTTGCATATAAAACAATGAACACCCCACAGAACGAATATATTTTTCTCACGGAGCCAAACTTTCACAGGAAGTGTAGCCGTGTGCAATTTAAAGGAAAGAAGTCTTTATAGAGGGTGGAATTGACATCTTTTTAACACATGATAAAACATCATGCCCTGGGCCTGCAAGGAACAGTGACCGGTAAATAGGAACAGGAAAAACAGTTCCAATAATGTCTCTCGTTAAACGCTTTCGATTGACACATGACAGATACTGTAGAGAAAAACGCACAGACAAAGAAAATGATACTCTTCAATCACTTCACGAAGATAGCTTCCATCTCGTCTTGCTCACAAACACTCGAAGAAACAGCAAACGGAGGTATCTCTTCGGATAACCTGGTCTGGATTATGGCACGAAGAAAAGGAGTGGTTTGATCCCGCAGGAACATAAAACGTGAGACAACTTGGTTGACAAAGACATGCGACAATGACAGCCCACCTTTGATCTCGCGGTGAAACAGATTGTCGTGGCCAACACTTTCCCATCCCGAACCCCAGATAGAAACAGCAAACACACGATGCAGTTTTTGTACATTGACTCTAGCACACGCCAAAACGTGAAGCACATACCAGACTTTAGCAATCAAAAAAGCATTGGAAAGAATAGCTCGCGAAAATATAGACAGTTCCCAGCCACCCCACTTACTAGTCTTCTCGCACGTATCCTCAACAACAGATGCCGAGTACTCGTTGGATTTCTTATAGTGCTGCTGCGTAACTCCTAAGCACCTTGACGGAGTTGACGTAAAGGGAATACCTTCTAAAATATCAGGTTTCATGGCCCGAGTGCCATGCCAAAAACCACAACACTTATCCCACTTGACCGCGGCACCTGTTAGTTCACAAAATGTTTTAACCTCCTCAACGGCTTCTAGTATACTTTTCTTGTCTTTACAGAATAAAGCAATATCGTCTGCGTACGCCAGTAGCTTTATCTCTGTAGACTGCAGCGTAAAGCCTCTAATAAACCTATTTTTAAATACACTTCTACAAAGGCCTCTAAATAAATACTAAACAATAATGGCGATAATGGGCAACCCTGTTCCACAGACGACATTACGTTAATGTACGTAGTTTATTTCCCGTTAACTGTGAGCTGAATCGTACAACCGGATTAAGTCATTTTAAGTTTTAACGAAACGTAAAATCAGTTTTCACATATTTACATGTTTCAATATTTTATACAAGACATAGTGTTGCACGCGATCGAAAGCTTTCTCCAGTTTGATCTGAAGCATAGCCCAGATCCTCATCACACAATTCTAATAAACTTATTACAATCGGAAGGTTGGTTAAAATGGATCTGCCTCTAATTCCACAGGTTTGATGATCTCCGCCAATTTTACAAATAACATTCTGTAATCTCCTTGCTAAAATGTTCATGTTTATTTTGTAATTCACATTACTAAGCGCTGTTGGCCTATAGTTGTTAACTCTTTTGAGCTGTTTGTCATTATCGCTTTTCGGGGTTAGGACCGTATGCGTGTTCAAAAATGAGGGCGGCAACCTATTCTTGTCATGTGCTTCTAGTACGACTGCGTGAACAAACCCTGCGACGACGTATTTATATTTCTTATATACTGCCGCAGTCAGACCGTCAGGTCCAGGAGACTTTTTTCATCGAAAGATCGTCGATGGCACTCTCAATTTCTTTCACGCTTATCGATTCTTCTAGTCTGTCTTTTATCTCGTCATTTAGACGAGGAATAACCACCAGATAATCTAGAAGCTGACTATCATTCCCATGATCATTGCTCTGGCGGAGATGACTGTAATATTCCATGAATGCTTTCTGAATCACGTCTGGACAACTGCTCTTATAGCCACCGTATTCTATTCAGCTATTTGTTTCTTTTTGCCGTGCTTTGACTCAGCACTTAAAGCGATTCTCGTTTGCCGCTCCCCCAGTATGTATCTCTCAGCCTGAGCGCAGACAAGAGCTCCTTTATACTTCTTTATTTCATGCTTCGCAATAGTATCTTTCACTGACTGGCGACCATCCGCAAACCGCTGAGCAACTCAAGGAACTCTTTCATGCGTAGTAATGCAGCCGGTCGACTGTATGTTTGAAAGTTTGCTGCCGATTTCTCTCCCTCACATGCACTCACGGCTTGACGTCGGGCAGTATCACGCATTAACCACATTCGCGCCTAGTAAAGAAACCCTACGCGTGCGTATTCAACTCGAAGTATGCACTCCGTGCTTGACATTTGAGCAAGCGATGTCTTCAGCCACGAGAAGGGACGACAACTCGGCGACGTCTTCGTGCAATCGGCTTCCTGGTCGGGCGTATCGGTCTAAAATTCCTCTTTCCAAGGAAGACAGAATTCACCGATACTGTGAACGACAGTTCTGAAGTAGAGGTCCCATCCCAGTCGTCCGCTGCCATCCGCAAGTCCCACGATACGCGAAACGACGCCATGTTGATGATTATGAAGCGAACGCCCAGAATGCTTCCGATTGTCTGTGCAACCCCCTTTTTTGTTTTCAGTCAACAATTTGCAGCTGTTTAAAAGCCACAAAAAATAGATTTCATATTTGTTTTCTATTTTTAATATTGACTGTGTGCCTTCAATGACCAACAACTTTGATTAAATTTGGTGGTCGCGTCGAAACCTTAGAAAACGGCCTGTTACCAGGGAAAAGTGAGTGAGCGCGACTCAAACCGGCCAGTTCTCGATCGGCGGTTTTCGGGCCAAAAGAAACCAAATTTCGAGCCGCAAATTCTGTTCTGGGCAGTTGGGCTCTTATATGTCACGTACAACTAAAACCTCGGTCAGCATAAATACCCTGCCAGTGTCCCTTTAACCACAACGCGGAACCAACCAATATCGGCCGAAAGACACTCGGAAACCCGTGGAGAAAGTAAAAGCATAAAGTAGTGCTTAATTAAGCGCACGCAAGCACGGCTTCGCGGCACCGCTAAATTTCGTGGACACCCCTGCGACGTTTCGTCGAGCGGACTTACCCAGGCGGCTCTGATAGGCCACAAATAATTTCGTGAGCCCTTAGCCGCTTCCAAACAATCCGTACTACGCTATAGAAACTCTCGCGTCGCTCGGGGAAACTTGAATATTGACTGAAAATATGTTTCTTTACGCATAGCGGATACGACCATCCCGTTGGCCTAAGAGCGTCAGGGTCAGCTTCATAAATTGTAAAGAAGAAATGTGTATATCGCTACAAAATGTATGAACAAAAAATGAAAAAAGAACATTACTCTTACCTTTTGGATTGAACCTGGTTTTGCTGCGTGTCAAGCGGACACCTTTCAAATGAGGTACTTATTTTCTTTTATTGCCTGTCATTGAGTTACTTACAGCTTTATATAATCGTTTTGACAACTGCCGGCAGCGGGTTGCTGTGGCGGCTGCCGGTAGAATATCCACTATCAACTTTATAATCTTGAGGCGCGAACTCGCACCAGGCTTCATAGGAACCGCCAAAGTTTTGGTACGCTTGTTTTGACGAGCTCATACCGCCTTAGTCGCCGGCACCTCGCGACACCGACGACCGAGGAGATACACGCGGCAAGACGCTTTCGATTAAACGTCGCAAGGTTTGTCGATGAAACGAACACGTGAACTGTTCAATGAGAAGCGGTCTTTGATGAAGCGTCGTTTGTTTTGTGAACTGACTGCCACCGGCATAGTTTCAAAGTGCTAGGCCTCGTTTGCTTTTCTTGATGCTAACACGGGCGACACTCGCCCGACCGCGCCGGACAGCCAGCACCCATCTTACAGGGCAATACTGCGGCTCTATGAAGCACCTTCTGAAATGCCTATAACGTTTCTGCTGCATTACAAGTAGCAAAAGCAATCAAAACTCACCGTTCAATCGGTCGTAACTCTGACTTCTCTTCGACGAGGCCGTCACCGCCACAGGTCACCGCTTCGGAGGCGCGGAAATGGTCGTTGAAGAGTAGGTAGTCTCATTACCGGCGCCTCCGCGTCACTCGGAATATGTTTTTATGTTTTTTTTTTCGCGGACGGAGACATTCACTACATATGCGGGGGCAGCGCAGTCACAAATTTTAAATCCCGGGAAAAAATAATGTTTTGAAAAGGCTTTTTTTCCAAAATAGCTACTCGAGTGATGCTTCATCCACCTCATCGAAGGCTTGCGGCAGCCATAGTTGACGAGGGGACTACAGTATTTACTAAGGGAGCAACTCCAGTAGGGGCAACGAAATGCGCAAGGGACGAACTGCTTGAGTTACCGCTTTTGAATAGAGGGCGCTAGGGTCATGGGGATAAACGATGGCGATTGGTCCCTTTGCGCACCATTTTTTCTTTCAGATTGCAGGAACACAGTGGAACTATCAGTCGTACTTCATGAGGCAAATAAAAGAATGCTAAAGTATTATCGTTCTGTCTCCAAGGTTCCTTATAGAAATATAAATTAATGGCTTGTGACCTGTTTATACGACCTTTATAGAGCGCAGCTATTTGACACCCGTTTCCGGCTTAGCGGCGTTGCCGTCGCCGTCGGCGTAGCCGTCGCTGTCGACGTAACAGCGCAGTTCATTATGGGACGTTACCCATAATGCCCGGAACTGACAATACGGCAGGGTGATGTTCCGGCGCGGTACACACGCCAAAACGTAACGGGTGACGTTTTCGCACCGCTCCAAAACGTCGCGTGACGTTTCGGCGCGAGTGACGTCACCGTGCCCAAATGTCATCGTGACGTTTCAGTGGAAGTCACATGCCGAAACGTCATGTGACTTCACCGAAACGTCACCTGACGTTTCGGTACCTCTCCGAAACGTTTCACGCGTTTCGCGCGTGAAAGAATTAGGAGAAGAGGTAAAGAGAGTACGGGTAAGGAGGAGGGGCATACCCTCCCCTTCTCCTCCTCAAGAGCTGCGCTCTAAATCGGCGTTACAGAAAGTTGTAAACGTCTTTCATTTTTTTTTTGTTTTCATAAATCAAGTTATGAAATCTTTCACAGCCGCAGGTTTTTCCAATCGCTTCTTTTTTCGATTTCTGAGTACCTCGTCTCACTGTCTGTGTTCCCTCTTGAGTTATAAGCAACCGGACGCCATTAGTTTACATGCTCTTGTAATAAAGCTGTACCCAAACAGTACTTTGAAGCGTTTGTAGACACCTATGTTGATAGTGATATGCCGAAAAAAGCCGGCACTGGCGCTGCCGTAAGTGACGCCTTCATAGTTTTCCATGCTTTGCCATGCGAGACACCTCAAAAGCGAGAGGAAGTACAGGGCCTTTCGGATACTTTAAAATCGGAGGTTCGCAATGCTAAATGTTTTTATATGGAAAATTCACTCACAAACGTTCTCAAAAATTCCCCAGAAAAGTTTTGGCGACATTTATCTCCGGTTAAGGAAACTGTTCCAGGTATTGTCAAGAACGGTTCTATTATAACAGACAAGTGGCAAGTTGCTTCATCATTCAACCATTACTTTCAGTCAGTTTTCACAAGAGACGATGGCATCCTTCCCAATTTCTACGTGCCTTGTGGCATTCCTGCTATAACTGACGTGACAGTGAACCAGCAAGGTCTGTTCAATTTGTTATTAAACCTTGATGCTAAAAAATCATCCGGGCCTGACGAAATACCTAATATATTTCGAAAAAGATATGCAGAATAATGCTCCCATTACCTGGTAATAATTTTTAAACTAACACTTGACAAAGGAACAATTCCCCGAGATTGGAAATGTGGCAAGATAATTCCGGTCCATAAGAAGGGTGATAAAACTATCTTGAGTAATTATCGACCGATTTCCCTAACGAGCACGTGCTGTACAACTTTAGAACATATCTTATCGAAACATTTGATCACTTTTATTTAGAGTAACAAACTTCTGGGCTCTAATCAGTATGGATTCAGACGGGGGTGTTCTACAACTACGCAGCTAATCGAAATTTTTCATGATTTGAGCATAACCGCAGATAAAGGGGGGCAGACAGATATTATATTTTTAGATTTCGCTAAAGCTTTTGACCACGTATCGCACCCGAAATTGTTGTACAAGCTTAGTCACGTTCTTAAGAATGATCAGATAGTCGATTGGTTGAACTCATATTTATCAGGACGGGAACAGTATGTGTATTTTAAAAAGGAGAGAACAGAATCATTACAAGTAATATCCGGCGTCCCGCAGGGTTCGGTACTTGGACCGCTTCTTTTTATATTATTTATCAGCGACATGGGAAAGGACTTTGACTCCGCGGTAACTTTAAGGCACTTTGCGGATGACACTGTGATTTACTCCAATATCAGTTCCAATGAAAACCAACTGAATTTGGACAAGCACTTGCGTAAGATAATGAAATGGTGTGCTGACTGGCAGATGGAACTGAATATAAGTAAGACGGTCTACATGAATGTAACGCGCAAAAAACAACACCTACAGTTTAACTACAGTATTAATGGTCTTCCGCTTGTTAACGTTAACGAATATAAATACATTGGAGTGCACTTAAGAAGTGACTTAAGCTGGAACTCCCATATTGACTATGTATGTAAGAAAGCCTTTCAAAAACTATGGATGCTTAAAACAAAGTTAGAGTTCGCTAGTTCCGATGTCAAATTAATCGCCTTTAAGTGTCTAATTTTGCCAACTCTGGAATACGCTAGTCCGGGTTGGGAGCCATTCACAAATCAAAATATTTATAAATTGGAAAGAATTCAAAATAAGGCTGCTAGATTTATCTTTACTTGCTACTGGTCGACTGAGTCGGTCACAAAACTCAAGGAGCAAGCAGGCCTGCCTAGCATAAAGACCAGATTAGAAACGAATAGAATGAAACTTTTTTTTCAGATATTTCATGGTCATTCGATGTTAGATACCCAAAAATACGTCGTGATGTCTCCTCCGGTGTACCACAGAATAAAACATAGCTTAAATATCCAATCCTATCAATACTCTACGGATCATTTTAAGTACTCCTTTTTTGTTCGATGTATTGATTTCTGGAATAAGCTGCCTGAATGTATAGTCAACTCTCAAAGTGTGTCAACTTTTGTGAAGGAAATTGAAATGTTTCTTTCTTCCCATGTCACCAAGGGATGTGACTGAATTATTGAATTCTTTGTGTGTCCTTGGTATGTTTTTGAAAATATGTACCACTCCTGCCTTGGCCTCACGGCTGGCAGAATGAATAAATAAATAAAATAAATAAATAAGCTCGTGTTCTTTCGAAAGCTAATGCGTATCTGAAAAGATCTCGTATTTTTTAGTATTTTCCGAAAGTCGTGGCAGGTACTTGCTGAAGTATGTGACGACACCCAGCATCCGTTGAGCTCTCCCCTTGGGTCTCGAAGCAGGCATCTTTAACTCGCTTTTAAAAAGTTCAACATCATGTTGTATGGCAGCGCTGGCTAATCTTCCGCTCAGAAAGGTGAATTTTGTAACGTATAACAGGCTTTGTTTAGATATAAAGTTAAGCCCCACTTTGAGCAAGTGTTAAATTAGAAGTCATGCATTGTGCTCATAACAGATGGCACCTCATATAAGGACGTCGTCAATGTATACATGAACGCACGGAAGGCAATCGAAGATCTGGGTCATTGCCTCCTGAAAGACCTCCGGCTAAGACGAAAATATCGAAACGAAGACATTTCAAATGGTATCGTCCAAACAGAGTGCTGAGCACGTATACTCGATCTTTCTTCGCCTAGCGAAATCCGATGGAAAACCTTGTTTGCCTCCAATCTTGAGAGAAATCGTGCGCCAGATAGCTTTGCTTCGTTGTCCTCTCTTCGTGGCATTTCACAATGGCTTGAAGACAAATCTAAGGTTCATGTAAACTCCAAGTTTTTTTTGTGTGTATTTTTTTTTTTTTTTTTGAAAGAACAACAAGGGGATTGGCGCAGTCCGAGGCTTCTTTCATCTTGACTATTATTATAACCAGTTGTATCCGTCCACCTTCCGCTTGAGATTTTTTTTTCGGAGCTGAGATACTTAACGGGCTGCTTCGAGGGATCATGAACACAACTTTGGAAGTTCTGTTTAACAACTAAAATGGATGTAAGGCGCCTTTCTGGTAATGTTGACGTAGGTTTAACCCAAAGTTACGCTTGCGCGCCGCACAAGTTAGTTTAAGAGATCCAGCAGTAATCTGAACGGGCGTGACGACAGCGACGCCTGAGACAGCGAAAATATCCAGCTTTTGAGTCACGTGGACCGTGACATCAGTGTGGGCTCGTCAGGCGCTTGGTCGAAGAGAACGGAGTCCGCTCGTCCTCGTTTTCGATCATGAGTTGTTGAAAATATAACGTTTCTTTTGTTCTTATTTAGTAAAAACGAATATTATAAGGTTTTGTCAAAAAGGATTCCTGTAAAAGAAATAAAATTTTACTTCAGACCAAAGGCGAGTGGACTGAAAAGACTTAAAATCCAAGCGCCTTTGTGTCACGAATAAAAAACGGGGACTTGAAGAATTTTGATAGTGGCAACGAAATAAGATTAATTTATTTTCAAATGAGAAAAACAGAAATATCGCATCAGTGTGTTTTTTTTCATTTTGACGCGCAATTCTTGCTTCGACGAGTGAGGGGAGCTGCAGAAACCGTTCCAGGCTGATGCGCTGCAGTGTCTGGTACTTTTCCGGGTCCACGTCAAAATGACGTTTGCAAAGAATCAACGCGTTTGTCATTTTATCGAAGCTTGTATTGCAATTGCGGCCCATAAACCAGGGAACCACGATCGAGCAGCTGGAAGTGCCGAATGCCTTTATCGTCTGTAAACAACTCCGCTTCTGCGTCTGCTTTCCTGAGTCGCCACGAAAAAATGCAGAACATGTGCACCTGCCACCAATCTCCTCATAAAGCATCCACCCTTAAAGTCGACTTTCTATCTTACATGTTTGTTTGAAAACCTTATAATTGCTCAGTTCCCACATTTTTTTGAGCTAAAATACTGGCTCTGGTGTTATCTATGATATGTTGTGAAATGGTTATCTGTGTCGTAAAAATGCGCTCGGACGGACGAGGGGTGTAATTCACCCAAAAAATTGAGACAGAGAAAGACAGAGAGAAAAAAAAAAAAGATACGTATATGAATGTTGAGGCCCAGGAAGCTTTCACGAATTTTCCATCAAATAAAGAGCGACTGGGTACACAAGCAAACATTTAGAAAGGCTATAAATGTACGATAAGGGGTCGCTAACAAATAATACGCAGGAGATGGTGTGCCAATATCACTATTACGACGTTTCGAGCGGGGACCGCTCTTCATCACCTGATGAAGAACGGTCCCCGCTCGAAACGCCCTAATAAACTTCGATTTAGTAACTTCGACAGTACGCATCTTTGACTTATTAACTTTTCCCTGTCCATTGTTTTTATATTTACCTTACTTCACCTCTTCATGCAAAAGTGACTATCTTACACTAATAGTTGCGCTGGGCCCACAAACCCTTCTTGACATTGCTAATGATTGTTTTGATGTGTGCAAATTGATTCTTTGTGGTGATATTGAGACCAATCCGGGTCCCACGACTGAACAAATGTTCGCGAAATTATGGATGGACAAAATGCTATAAAAACCGAACTTGTAACTCTCCGAAAACGACAGAGTTCGACAGACTCCAAAGTTGATGAATAGCGTACAAAATTGTCCTATGTTGACAAGTTACTGCAGAAACTTAGGGTGAAAACAGAAAAAATCGACGTGCTTGAAAGAACCATTTTAACCCTTGAGGATACCCCTAGTTCCCAAAACCGTAAAATAGCCGATCTTGAAGATCGAAAACGTCGATCCAATCTTCTTGTGTATGGAATTCCGGAAACAGAGACAGAAACCGAGTCACAATTAAGGAGCAAAGTGATATCTGAAGTCATTGAGCAAAGGCTTGGAGTGAAATGTGCTTCGATCGCAAGAATACATCGGCGCGGAAAAAGTAGTGGCCGAAGACCGGTTATTTTGTTTTTTCAGGATTATGGTGAAAAACAAGCTGTCCTTCAGAATGCAGAGAAATTAAAGGGAACGACTATTTACATAAGGAATGACCATCACAATACACTTTGTCCAAACGAAGATTTCTCTGGGAAAGTGCAAAGGCCGATAAGACGGCAGGAAAAAAGGTATCTCTTTCTAACGACAAACTGTGAGTCAATGATGACCGGTATGTTTGGGACGATATAAAGAACGCGCGTGTCAAACTTCCCGCTCTGTCATTGCCCAATCGAACGAATTGACAACCAGAAAACACATATGCTAAACAACTTTGTCTTTTAAATTTAAATGCTCGAAGCATTGTGAACAAAGTTGAACAGCTTGTGTCACTGCTGCTAACCCATGATCTCCATATTACAGTGATTTCTGAGACATGGCTTTGCGACTACATTAATGATGATAGCATCATTCCTGCATCTCATAAAATGTTTAGGAGAGACCGCCCATCACGTGGAGGGGGTGTAGCTGTTGTTGTCAAGGAAAATATCGATGTAGCGCTTTTGGACCAAATAGATGAACATGAAAGCTTATGTTTCAAAGTTAGCATATGGGGTAATACTTTCTTATTGTATGCTGTATACAGACCTCCTAATTCTCCTCCTGAGTTTCTGCATAAATTGTACAACCATTTATCGTCTCACCGCAACAATAACAAAATGATTGTTGGTGACTTTAACCTACCCAGTGTTGATTGGGTGAAACTGTCACCTGGCTGTTGTGAAAACACCGACATTATTTTTGACACCATGTTTGCTTTCGACCTCTTGCAAGTTGTCAATGAGGTAACACATGAGCACGGATTTAGTGGTTCTATTCTGGACTTAGTTTTTATTAGTCGAGGTATTACAGGATATACAGTTTCGGTTGAGCAGGGTATTTCTGACCACAAGCTTGTTCACTTTCGTTGCTCATTACCCATCCAGTCAACCAACAAAAAAGCTAAAGTTAAGATTGTCAAAGATTTTTTTCGTTCTGATGATAATTCTATTATTATTTACTTAGAAGACATATCAGACGACTCTAATGACTCTGATGTTAATATTCTCTGCAATAAGTTTAAACGAGCATGTATTTATTGCATTGATACATTTGTTCCCAATGTACGTAAACGTGTTAAGCGTTGCAATCCGTGGATTAATCGAACTATAATCCACTTAAAGCGTAGAATCATGCGGCTCAGAAAAAATGGGAACCGCAATAAAGCTCAAATTCCTGAACTTCAAAATGAATTACGGACGAACGTACAACAGGCGAGACAACGTTACTTTTCATTCACACTCCCTGACTTCATTAAAAACGATCCAGATAAATTTTGGAGGTACCTTGGCAACAAACAAAAGTCAATTGATAAGATTAAAGTAAATGACGTTTTGATTTCCGATCAGGGTGAAATTGCTCAGCAGTTTAATAGGTACTTTCAGTCGGTCTTCTCTGCCCCTGGCGTGCCTGAGTATGATGACATTTCTCCTTCTTTTATTGCTGACTTTATATCTTATCAAGGCGTACTTTCAATGTTGTTAAACCTAAAAGTAAAAAAGTCGTGCGGCCCAGATGGCATACCAAATTCACTTTTGCGCCGGTACGCAGAAATAACGGCAAAGTTTTTGACTATAATCTTTCGTGCTTCTTTTTCCTTGTGTGTGCTGCCAAATGACTGGCTTACAGCACGTGTAATACCGGTTTTCAAGAAAGGGGACCCGCTATCACCAAGTAATTACCGACCTATCTCGTTAACATGCACAAGTTGTAAATTCTTAGAGCACATCATCAGTAACGTCATTAGAGATCATATATGTGAAAATAATTTACTGACCCAGTTTCAACATGGATTTAGGAAAGGCCTTTTAACCACTACACAATTACTAACTACCATTCATGAGTTTGCACAAATACTGGATAAGGCAGGCCAGGTAGATGTTATCTTTTTAGACTTCAGTAAAGCGTTGGACAGGGTTCCCCACTGCAAACTAATATCAAAACTCTATAGTATAGCTCTTCCTTTGCCAATCGTCAACTGGGTTCGCTCATACTTATTACGTCGCAAACAATGCGTCGACGTGGGGGGTGTTGTTCGGAAACGCTGGATGTAACGTCAGGGGTACCACAGGGCAGCGTATTGGGGCTATTACTGTTTTTAATCTAGGTAAATGATATTGTTGACGCAGTTGATTCTTCGTTAAGTATAAGGTTATTCGCGGATGACGGTGTGTTATTTAAAAGTGTAGCTTCATCATCTGATCAGCGCTTGCTTAACTCAGGTCTTGGTGCGATACAAGATTGGTGTAGCCTATGGGATATGAAGTTAAATCTGGATAAAACCGTTTTTTTACGTATTACAAATAAAAAAAAATCCTGTGTTGTTCTCCTGTTCAATTGATGACTTTCTTATTTCTGAAGTTGATCACTTTAAATACCTTGGTGTTACCATCAATAGAACCCTTAGTTGGTCCGATCACGTGAATAATGTTTCCTCGGGAGCCTTCCGCAAGCTTGGTCTTATACGGCATAAACTTAAGAACGCCTCCCCCAAAACGTTAAATTGTTAGCCTACACTTCTCTTATTCGACCTGAACTCGAATATTGTTCTATAGTATGGGATCCATCTACAGAAAAACATTCCGACATTCTAGAAAAAGTTCAAAGACGCGCTGTTCGCTTTGTTTATCGGAAATTCAAACGCACCAATTCCCCATCATTACTAATGCAGACAAACAAGACACCTACCCCCCAACACCGACGTAAGATTGCCCGTTTAAAGTTTTTACACCAACTTGTCAATTCTAAGGTTTCTCTAAATTCCTGTTCTTACGCTAGTCCACTTTCAACCAGGCAAACAAGACACAATCACCGCTACTCTTTGACGCCCTGTTTCGCATGCACAAGTACATTTAAGTTTTCATATTTTCCAAGGACAATAAACGAGTGGAATTCATTGCCCCTGGAACTGTTTGCATCACCTGATTTTGAATCATCATTGGAATCATTTTATCTGTCCCAGTGACCCTCGCCGCTTAATAGTTCATTGTAGTATTTTGTCAATGAATATTTTGATGGAGCTTTCAGCCTTGAAGTTTCACTACAATTTTTGCCATTGTGTATTTTGATGGGTCATTGGTACGGCTTTGTGACTTGCCGGGTTTTGATGGGTGTATTTTTTGTATATCATGTATTCTGTGCAGCAGATTTCCCACCATTGTTTTCTTTTTTTATGTGCTGCCATTTTTTTTTTTTTTTTGTGGCGTTATTTATGTTTGCCGCCCACCCTGCTTGGACCTTGAAAGGTCAGCAGTATGCAATAAATAAATAAAATAAATATATATATATGGATGATTTCCTCTCAAATCGTGCAGGCAAAAAGGGCCGAATTTTTAATTTCGCTGAAAAAAAAATATATGTTATGGCGTCGTCTATGAAAACGCAGTTGCCAAAAACCGCAAGTTCGTCGGACTTTTTGTTCTCGACTTACGAATTTTAAAAGAGGCCACGGCGGAAAGCAGTGTTTTTCACATCCGTCGTGGGTCGGATGTTTCGTTCGATCTCTCGCCGTGGATGTTAGGTCCACATTATATTATCTTTTTTCAAGCACTCTGTGGACACATTTAAAAGGCTCCAATACCATAAAATAATTTTAGGCTTTTTGCTTTTTTTTCTGCAAAAATGTCAAATATGCCCCCTCGGTCAATTGTTGACGAAATTTGACAATTAATTACTGGCGATCTACTTGGGTTACATCAATATTTTTTATGTTTATGGAGAGTCCAAAACACGCTCTTTATATATATTGTAAAATGACTCGGGCTGTATGAAATAACGTTTGCTGGACGATTACGTCAATATTATCTTTGAAATCGATTTTCTCAAAAAAGCCATTATCCTTTTTTTTATTTTTTGTTAAAATGTAAATATGATAGTTGTCTACACGAAATGAAAGTCTAGAAAGTGTGTATTTTGTTTGTATCTTCATTATTTAAGCATCAATATCGTACAAAAACGTGTTATAACGGCTTGAAATGGACTTGCGAATTGCGCGCCTTCACAAGCGGTGAAATATTTTGGCTTTTTTCAACGTTCCCACAAAAAAAAAAGTCAAATACAGTAGTTCCAATCTGTTATATTTATTGATTATATAAATTTTATTATAGGCGGCAAGCTACATTGGAGGAGTTCAAAAGAGAAAGCAACACTTCTTAACAGACCTGCAGGCGTCGTAAATTTTTAATGTGTAGAAATCGGCAGACGTCGCATTGATTCGGGGCCTTCACTGACCTATATTAACGTCCCGCCCTTTCGGATCCAGCAGATGACCACGATTTTCGCGCTCGTTGTGTTAGATAGGACGGCCCGGGACTGTGAAGCGAGCAGCGCGCCCTGTGTCACGAGGAGTGAAACGGTACAAATGTATCGCTGACGCGGCGAACATCTCTCTCCGCGGAGATCCGGTAGCACCGAAGGGTTATCCCTTTTGGAAACAGCAAAGCCCGGAGACTGAAATTAAAAACGAGCGTGTTGGTAATTATACTTGTGTTTATTCTGCCCGGAGACTAGTTGGGTCGAAGTCAGCCTCCTTGTCAACTATAACCGTTTGTAAAGAGCGGCCTTCTCCCGAGATGAAAAGTTAGCACCGGCTGACGTGTTCTTTTGAAAAAGGGAAGAGTAAAGAGAAAGTTTGAGTAACTGCAGTAACTACCTCGAAAGCTCCTCTCCCGATATGAAGCTCGACGCATGTTACGTCTCGGTTACCTTCTCGCGCATCGCTGCCCGAATCTATTCTTCACTTTGTTCCGTATAGCCACTGTTCCTCAAAGCCGTCGTGGATGCGCGTAATAGAGTGAAGAACAGATTTGAGCATCATCTGGACACCGTCATCCTGCCAGGCTTCAGTGTCGTGGGACTGGACTCGGCGTCGGTCAGTTAAGACTTTTTTTTTTATTTTGTGTGTGTTTCTTCGCCCCGCTGAACTTTGTTTCTCGGATGCGGTTCAGCTGAACGTCTTTTTTTTTTTGTTTTTTTTTTAATGTTTTATGACTAATTGTTTGTTAGCATTGTTTAGTTGTTGGGTTTATTTCGTCATGGCGTAGCGGCCTGACGGTGCTGTAGAGAGCGTGTTCGTACGCATTCGGTTGTGTCCCGTTTAGGGAATGCCCAGAGGAGTTGGTTTTTGTTCTTGCCATGTGCGTCTGAGTTTTTCCGTCTTTACTAAATCTTTGTTTTTTTGTTTTACCTTTACGTTTCGTCGACTTCTTTGTCTGACTCTCCACCAGGCGTGGACCTATTGCCTTGCCACCGCTCGAACCTAAATCTTTTTATTTTTTTAACGCAATTTTCGTTAAGATCGGAGTTGGGTAATTTTATTCTTATTTCTTTGTTTTTATTCCCTACCCCTCTCCGTGACACTCTCTCCGTGTGTTTCGGACCGTTTCTGTGTCATCACTTTTGTGTATTACGGAAGTTAAAGGATATTCCCTGGTGATCTGTGCGATGTGCGGTGAACAAACCCTAGCGTTTGGTTTCGGAAAGAATTCTATATAATAAATCAATGATGTGGCAATTTCCTGTCTTATTAATATTACAGCTAATAACTAGACATGCTAGTTTACAGCGAAACGTTTATAAATTGAAACAATACAACGTCTGTGCCTCTTGGATATTGAAGGTCTACTTGGCCTGTGATTTGGTTAGATATGCTTCTCGTGGTTTCCCCGCTGTTGTCAAAACATAAATAACTATTTAATACCAAGAAATGCGTTTATAATTGATTACAAAACGCAGACAAAAATTCAAGAAAACTTTTTCACAATTCATAGTAACGCACGGGTCGCTATGTCTGACTTTGGTCTTGCAAAACGAAGACGACTTTTTTCGATATTGAGGCTTAAATATAGAACATACAAACAACATACACACTTTCTCGACTTGATATTAGAGTAGACAGCTATCATACCTACATTTTAACAAAAAAAATATGTTTTTTTTTTTTAGAAAATTGATTTTAAAATTGGTACTTTTTGGTTTTCACATAACATTAACGTAAACGTCCCGCAAAGGATATTTCCTACAGCTGTGTCATTTTATAATATATAAAAATAGCGTGTTTTGGGCTCTCCGTATACATTAAAAATATTGATGTAACACAAGTAGATCGCCAGTATTTAATTGTCAAAGTTCGCCAAAGATTGACCAAGGGGGCGTTTTGATATTTTTACAGAACAGAATAAAAACGCCGTAAAGTGTTTTATGGTATTAGAGCGTTTTAAATTTGGCCACAAAGCGCTTGGAAAAAGTTAATATAATGTGGACTGAAAATCCACGGCGGGAGATCGAGCGAAACATCCGACCCAGGACGGATGTGAAAAACACTGCTTTCCGCCGCGGCCTCTTTTAAATTAGCAAGTCGAGAACAAAAAATCCGACGAACTTGTGATTTGTGGATACTGCGTTTTTAGAGACGACGCCATAACATAATTTTGTCAGCGAAATTAAAAATTGTGCCCGTTTTTCCTGCACGATTTGAGATCAAACACCCATATATATATATATATATATATATATATATATATATATATATATATATATATATATATATATATATATATATATATATATATATAGATATGTATATATATATATATATATATATATAAATAAATTTTCAAAAATCCCTTTTAACTTTTGAATAAGGTATCGGATTGGGCTGAAACTTTGGCATCTGGTTGTGACCTCTAGCGCTACCTTCGGGTGGAGAATGAGCGTTCGGCGATGCCTAGTTAATTTTTTCGGTGAAAGAAAACCCTGTAAATTTTCTTTTGTAACACCCTGTATATATATACGGCAGAAGACGCACTTGAGACGGTTATTGGAGTTTGTGAAACATATTATTCGTAAATTTCGTCAACGTTTCGGCCTGAGACCCCCCGCAGGGGGCACCTGTGAAAGCAGGTGTTTGGAGAGTGGCGTCTTCACGGACCCCGAGCCCCGCAGGGGGCACCTGCACCTTAGGTGCTAGGTGCTTGGTGAGTAGCGTCACCACGGACCCCAGCCACGTGGGCCACCATACCCGCACGCAGGGGGCACCTACTCTTGTAGGTGCTTGGTGAGTGGCGTCACTACGAACCCCGAGCCATGTGGGTTCGCCCACCCACGTCTGGCTGTGCGTGGCGTACCCGTGTCCGGGGAAAGGGGGACCCTGGTGGTTGAGCTGAGCGCCGGGGTATGTTTGGACCCTTCGGGGCCCCCCGGGCGAGGCAATACACCGCTTCGACCCCTGCTTCTCGTAGACGGGTGTCCTGGCTTGGCCCGACCAGGATGATTCAGTCAGTCGCCTCTTCTACCCTCTTCTTCCTTCTTTCACTTTTCCTCCCACCTCTTTCTCTTTTCTTCTCCACTCTCTTCCTTCCTTTTTCACCTTCTTAGGCGGCAAGGGCTAACCTTGAGTGGAAACAGGTCCTGTCCCTGCAACCACACTAGGGTATAGTGCCCGGGCAGCACTGGTAGTGTAATTGTGTCAGCCAAGCCTTTCTTGTTATGGCACATTAGCTACCCCCTTGTTGGGCTCCGTGGTGGGCGGTGCACCCGGGCACTGAACTTTTCTCCCATCTTTATGGGTTCTAGGCAAAAAACCACTGATCGGGCCCTGAAAAGGGTCCGCACCGAAGCCACCACTGCAAAAACATCTGACCTTCCTCCGAAATTCTCCAAGTTTTTAGTTATACATTCTGAAGGTGATAAACGACTCTCACAAATGTCCCCATTCTTAGTAGCAAAGGTACTTGAAGGTGCAATTGGGAGAAACTACAAAGCAAAGAAAATGAGCTCTGGGGATTTACTTGTTGAGGTGGAAACAAATCAGCAGAGTAGTGCGCTATTAGGCTTAACGTCTGTTTCTGGCTATGCCGTCTCTGTCTCTTCCCACCGAACGTTAAACTGCATTCAAGGAGTTATCTCCGAGGATGACCTTCTTGATAGCTCTGAAAATGAAATTGTTGAAGGCCTCTCTGACCAAGGTGTCACAGCTGCAAGGCGTATCACCATGCGTCGTGACGGGAACGAGCTGAAGACAAAACATGTGGTACTCACTTTCCAATCGACCGTCCTTCCTGAAGCTGTGAGGGCTGGGTACCTGCGCTGCAGGGTTCGGCCTTATGTGCCGAACCCCCGTAGATGCTTCAAGTGCCAGAGATTTGGCCATGGCTCTCAAAGCTGCCGTGGAAAGGCCACCTGTGCAAAGTGTAGCAAGACAGACCACGAAGCCGATGCATGTACCAACAACCCACACTTCGTAAACTGCTCAGAACCTCACCCAGCATACTCCAGATCATGCAAGACATGGAAAGACGAGAAAGAGGTCCTCACCTTGAAAGTCAAAGAAAACCTTTCTTATCCTGAAGCACGCCGTCGCTTTGCATTCGTGCAAAAAGGCGGCTACGCCCAAGTGGTGCAGCGGGGACCTGCACCACTGAAGGTTGCAGTGGCAACCCAGACGTCCTTTTTGGACTATGGGAAGCCACGGCAGTCCCCCACGCCCCAGCTGAAGATTCAGCTTCCGGGGCGTGCGATCTCGGCCGGGCGGTCTACCGACCCTCCCGGCGAGAGTGCGAACCCTCGCGCTCCAACGGGACAACAGCCTTTGTCCTCTCTGGCTGTTTCCCAGACCCAGGATGGGCCGGTGGCTACTGCAACCGTCCCTCCTCCGCAGTCTCCTTCCAGGGAGAAGGGTGTACACTCTCGCCCACACTCCCTGGAGAGAGCATCATCGAAGGAGCGGCATGGCTCTCGTGCCGCACCTGCAGCGCCTAAGGGACAGGAACGGGTGGACTCGGGTGACGCTCCGCCCAGCACCTCCTCTGCCCCTTTGGCTGGGTCTGGTCGCGGGCGGCGCATGGCGCCCCGTTCCCCGACCCTAAAGAAACCAGCAGGAAAAGCCTCACCTCAGGAAACTGAGGCCATGGATGAGTGTGAAGAAGTCTCCACTCATGCGTCTGACCAAGACGACATGGAGTGGCAGACTTCTAAAAGTAAACACAAAAGCAAAAAACCTGTGATCCCTCCAACGTGAGATTGTAAATTAATTTATGCCACATGCAGCAGCTTTAGAACTTTCATTTATTCGCCCAGTGTTTCTTTTTTATTCATATTTTAATCTCCTTTTCTAAACAATAACCAATTTCCATTTTATGCAGTGGAACTGCCGTGGCCTTATCAGAAATATAGATGATGTAAATTATTTTATGGACGAGTTGAGACCAATCGCCCTCAGCCTGCAAGAAACACATTTAAATGACACTCATACACAGATTTTACGTCGGCACCAAGTTTTTAGGAAAGATAGACTCTCCCCAAATACGTCGGGAGGAGTGGCACTGGTGGTGCAGAGTGGTGTTGCTTGCTCGGAGGTACCCCTTTCTACGCCCTTGGAGGCTGTAGCGGTACGCCTTCTTGTTGACCGCTTGATCACTGTTGTTTCTCTCTATTTGCCACCTAACTCTCCACTGCATATCAGTCAACTTGAGTCACTTGTAAAACAACTACCTCAACCTTTTTTGATTTTAGGCGATTTTAATGCCCACCACCCTTTGTGGGGTAGTACTCGCCAGGATTCACGTGGAGGTGTCGTAGAGCGGTTTTTATTATCATCTGGGTTGTGTCTTTTTAATGGGAGGGAACCTACATTCTTTAGTGCAGCACATCAATCATTTACATCTATTGACCTTTCTATTGCATCACCAATTTTACTTCCATGCTTTTCATGGACTGTTTTAAATAACCCTTTTGGGAGCGATCATTTTCCTATTGTTTTAGAAAGCACGATGCCAATTCCTTCCATTCCGACACGACTTCCAAGGTGGAAATTGGAAAAGGCTGATTGGTCTCTTTTTCGTTTGGAGGCTTTTATTGATTCATCTGTTCTCGTAAATATGAGCCCTGAAGATGCCACGCTGTACGTTACTGAAGCGATTATAAATGCCGCATCACACAGTATCCCCCAGACCTCTGGACGACTCCCCAAGAGGTGCAAGCCATGGTGGAACAAGGACTGCTCCACAACACGCAAGTTGCAAAACAAGGCATGGTGCATCTTCAGACGTTATCCCACTCAAAGGAATCTACTTGAATTCAAGAGAAGAAGAGCCAAAGCTCGCTGGACACGAAGGCAAGCTAAAGGCAGTTCGTGGAGAAAGTATGTAACCTCTTTGAGTAGTTTTGTTTCTTCAAAGGAAGTGTGGGATCATCTTAGGAAGATCAGGGGAGACTATCGGTCTTTCAGGATACCTCTTTTTCCATCAGCAACATCGCTTAAAGAACAAGCAAATGTTCTTGGTAAACACTTCCAGGAAGTGTCTAACTCGGCCAATTATAGTGAATCTTTTAAGAAGTTTCGATCAGTAGCAGAAAAACAAACTATTCCTTTGTCTGGTGGTCAGGGTGCTCCTTATAACAAGCCATTTACACGGTGTGAGCTTGAACTGGCTCTCGGCGTCAAAAAAGACTCTGCGGCTGGGCCAGATAGGATTCAATACGAGATGTTAAGGAGACTATCGCCTGAATGTTTAAACAGTTTGCTCACCTTTTTTAATTTATTGTGGGACGCTGCTTGTTTTCCTGACTGCTGGAAAATGGCGCACATAATTCCTCTACTGAAACCCAGCAAAGACCCCTCCTTACCGACGAGCTATCGCCCGATTGCATTGACAAGCTGCCTGGGCAAAACCTATGAGAGACTTATTAATCGCCGTCTTGTCCACTTTCTAGAGGCAGAGAGTGTGTTTGATAGAAATCAGTGCGGCTTCCGAGCGGGCCGCTCCACGGTTGACCACCTTGTCCTCCTGGAAACTTCTATTCGGGAAGCATTTGTCCATCGCCAGCATTGTGTTTCTGTCTTCTTTGACCTAGAAAAGGCTTACGACACGACTTGGAGATATGGGATCCTTCGAGACTTGTACTCATATGGTGTCCGAGGTCGCATGCTTCGCTGCATTCAAAGTTTCTTGACGGGTTGGACCTTCCAAGTGCGGTTGGGCTCCATCTTGTCGGATGTTTTTCCCCAGGAGAATGGCGTCCCTCAGGGTGGAGTATTAAGCGTTACACTCTTTGCCGTGAAAATTAATAGTCTGGCTAAGGTTATACCACCATCTGTATCCTATTCAATGTATGTGGACGATGTGCAAATATTGTTTTCCTCCTGTAACTTGTCCAGCTGTGAACGGCAACTGCAGCTCACAATCAATAAGATGAGCAGGTGGGCTGATCAAAATGGCTTTAGGTTCTCCCCCGAAAAGACAATCTGTTTCCTTTTCTCTCCGCCGTGGTCTGTTTCCAGATCCAGTGTTGCACTTGAATAATGTTGCTATATCTGTAAAGGAGGAACACAAGTTTTTAGGAATAATATTTGATAAAAAGCTCACTTTTATACCCCACTTGAAAGAGTTGAAACATAAATGCTTACGTTCATCAAACATCCTCAAAGTCCTGTCGCATACGTCCTGGGGGTCTGACAGACGGTGCCTCTTACGACTCTATAACTCCTTGGTGCGGTCCCGCCTGGACTATGGCGCGATTGTTTATGGGTCGGCGCGTCCGTCTGCCCTAAAGATGTTGGACCCCGTCCATCATCTGGGGCTCCGACTTGCCACGGGGGCATTTCGAACATCACCTGTGCTGAGCTTGTATGCTGATACACATCAAATGTCCCTGGAAAGACGAAGGCAATATTTGAGTCTTTGCTATGCTTACAAAATACTCAGCTATCCTCAACATCCCACTTTTGGTGCCCTCCAACTTCCTAGATCCTTCCGACTCTTTGAAAACAAGCCTAGTATTGTTCGGCCACTGAGTTTCAGAGCTCAAAAAATGACAACATCGCTCCATCTTCCCTTTAGTGACGCTGCTTTGCTGAAGAGCAATGAGACAGTTGCACCTTGGGACCTTCTACCAATCTCCTGTGACTGGTTACTGTCCAAGTACAGAAAGAGAGCTGTTTCACCATTGGTTCTTCAACAGGAGTTTTTCGATTTACAACAGAAATACAAGGACTATTTGCATTTATACACTGATGGGTCTAAAACCTCAACTTTTGCGGGATGTGCGGTTTATTCCAATGCTTTCAGGAAAGTTCGACAGCTCAACACTCTTGCAAGTATTTTTACAGCTGAATTGTATGCCATTTTAATGGCTGTGGAGTATTTATTAGAGAACAATATCACGAAAGCAATTCTGTTTGTCGATTCCCAGAGCGTTCTTCTAGCAATTTCGTCCTTAACAGACAGCAAGAACCCTCTTGTGCAACGTCTTCGGGTTCAGTTAAATCGAGCTCTTCAGCAAGGACACCTGATCAAATTCTGCTGGGTTCCAAGCCACGTGGGTATTCCTGGCAATGAGAAAGCAGACTTGCTTGCTGCCTCTGCGAAAGAGTGCCCAAAACTGCCCCTTGGCCTGCCACACCAAGACCTGAAACCGTTCATACAGAAATTGATTATGAAGTCATGGCAGCTGGATTGGGATACTGAAGAAGATAACACGCTCCACGTCATCAAGCCCCTTCTCGGGGTATGGGAGAGCTCTTTTCATAAAGACCGTCACGTTGAAGTTCTTCTTTGCCGCTTAAGAATTGGGCATACCCGTTTGACTCACCTGCACCTTCTTTGTAATGAGGATGTTAAGCTCTGCGACAACTGTGGTAAAGCTATGACCGTCCTGCACATCCTGTGGCATTGTAAATCTTTAAATCAACAGCGCCAATCACGTTTCCCAGAACTGTTCCGGGATCATCTTCCTTTTCATCCATATTTTCTACTTGGTGATCAACCCTTGGTAACGTTCAATCGAGTTATAAAATTTCTGCATAAAACTGGCCTCTTACACCAGCTGTAACTTGCAGTTATTTTAGATTGCATTTCTAAGCTCCTTATAAAAACCTCTGTTTTGGCGCAATATGGCCTAAGTTGCTCTTGCGCCATTAAACCCCCAACCATGACATGACGGCCTGAGACCGACCTTTTTCGAGACTGGTTACATTTGAGGAGACTGGTTACATTTGACATTTTCCAGTCTCGAAAAAAGTCTGTCTCAGGCCGAAACGTCGACGCACTTTACAAAAAATATGTTTTAAAAACTCCAACAACCGTCTCCAGTGCGTTTTCTGCCGTATACACTTTTCGTCATCCTGCGCTACGTTTCTCTCTCTCTCTATATATATATATGTATATATATATATAACTTCCTCGGAAACTGGTGAGCGGTATATAACAAAATCAAAATACCTCAAGAGAGGAGATAGAGCAGGAGGGGAAAGGAGGGGAGGAGGAGGAGGGGCATTCCCTCCTCTTCGTATCCTCCCCTTCTCAAGAGCGGGAAATTTATCGACAATTTATCGCTAAATGGCAGGGGAGAAGAGGAGGGTACGGAGAGGAGGGTATGCTCCTCCTCCACATCAAGAGCTGCGCTCTAATTCGGCATTGCAGGGAATTGCCAACGCCTCCCATCTTTTACGTTACAAAGGTAGCGGTCGACGCTCCAGCATGCATTCCGTCGACAATGCCACGTCGCTACCTCTCTGTGCAAGAGGCTCCTCGCCTCTCGTAATATCACTGTAAGGGCTACTTTTCTGATCTCCTAACGGCTCGTACGCGGGCATTGTCACATTAAAGGCCGTTGTACACTTGGCGCTTTCCACTTTTGTCCACCTCCTCCTTTGGTATACCCCCTCCATTTTTTACATTGCCCCAACTTGGCTCCCCGCGTAGCATAGAAAAGGAGAGCGCCAAAAGGATTATTTTACCCTCTGAAGAGAGAAGTTCTACGTCGGCCTTTAAAGGGACACTGACACCGCCCAAAATTTAATTTTTTTCTTTGCCAGGCAATTCATTGTGGTGTCAAAAGACTACCCAATGAATATCTTGCTAGAGCGTCAGGTCTAATTTTTTTATAAAGTAAAAAACGCAACTTCTCGAAACCTAACTAAATGGAACAGCGCAGAACATAGGACAGAAAGAACAGGACAACACAGCGCTCGTGTTGTCCTGTTCTTTCTGTCCTATGTTCTGCGCTGTTCCATTTAGTCATGAACCAACTAGCCCATCAAAGCACACTTCTCGAAACCGAAACCGAAATAGAAGCGGGGAGGAAGAAGTAAAGAGGAGGAGAGTTGGGGGAAGTCCCGTGGCTGTGGTTCTTTTTTGCCACAATCAACGTATTTGCAGCTTTTTAGAAGCCACAAAAATGGGTATCTTATTTTTTGTTTCTATTTTTAATATTGCGTGTATGCCTTCGAAGACCCACATCTTTGATTATATTTGGTGATTTTTTCTAAACCATAGAAAACGGCACGTGACCACGGAGAAGAGAGTGAGCGCGACCAACACCGGCCAGTTCTCGATCGGCGGTTTTCGGGCGGAAAGAAAACGAATTTTGAGCCGCGAATAGTGTTCTGGGTAGTTGGGCTCTCATATGTCATGTATAAATAAAAACCTTGGCGAGCGTGAATCCCCAGTCAATGTCCCTGTAAGGGTCCTCTGGAGATATGTCCCTCCAGGATCTACCAAGATATTCAGCCCTTCGAAAACAAACGAAGAAACCGATAAAACAAAAAAGAACTTCAAATCAAATATTTCCACGCCGTTTTTGCAAAACGAACCAAACGAGAGTATTTGCGGTAGGTAGACCGTGAGCATATTTCTGACCGGGCCCATGGGCCATATTTTTGAACGGGTTAGAGGCGCGCGTTTGTCGAAAATAGCCTGAAACACCTTATCCGTGTTCCGCCTTTCTTCTGGTTGTGGGGCGGTTTTTCGCACTGTGTTTTAGCCTTTCTTGCGTGATCTGATGACTGCCGAGCCTGACAGAAACACGGTGAAGATGTCACCCGTGTAACACAGATCCCTTTATTTAAAATAGAGATGTTCGAGTTAATATCAAAAGCTCTGTATAAGGAAATACATATTTTTGTTTTATTTTTCAATATTTAAGAAGACACTTTCAGATGGAATTTTATAGTACCGCTTTTTTTCTTCCTTGCTCTGTAGCATGCTGACACCGGGAATATTATTGTCCAATTTAGTCAAAACAACCAAGAATAATTACAGCAAGGTAGCATGAGAAGAACAAAAATTACCAGGATTGAAATTACGATTTAAGTCGTGATTTTAAGTCGTGATCAGACTAAAATCGGCGTTAAGACGGCGATTTTAGTTCAATGATTCAAATGAAACATTTCTCAAAAAAAAATTATATTCTCCAAAATACTTTTTATGCACTGTGTGTCAACTACTTGGCCATCTGTACCTGCACTTGCTTTGTATGTAAAAACAAAGGACAACCAAGTAAAAAAGATCTAAATCAAGTTGAACATATACAACTCTTCTGAGCACATCAGTACGTGCAGCGTATCCTTGTTTGTTCTACCTTCTCAGCTACGGAACGTGGCTAGTGCAACCATATCAAAACACGAAAGAACGAGGCTAAAACAAGGAAAGTTATGTCTTATTACAAGCAAATCGGGTCGCGTAAAACAAAACAAATAAGCTTTTTTTATTAACTAAAAACAGTCTAATTTTTGTTTTGTTCTAGTATGGCGTGTTGACATCTAGAAAAAGTGGTTAATTAAACTCTAATTAAAGAAATTAAAATGCACACTAACCCATATTTATTTTTTTATCGATGAAATGGATTGGATCAATCCTTCTGCCACGTCTAAAAATACATATAGTAATAAAGAATCCCTCTTCTTCTAGCTTAGCAACACTTGTAGTTTCGATAGTTGGTTCGTGATACTGAGTAAACTTGTATGCACAAACACAGAAGACAAACATGAAAAGACAGAAGACAAGCGCACTCATTACAAAAAATAATAATCCGATGCACAATAAAAAAAATCTCCGATTTATATAAAATAATTATATTATACATGGTTTGAGTAAAAATCGCCATATGTTTTGTGCCCTAGTGAGCAGCTTCATTTACCTCCACGTGACATCATCGCACTCGGATGGCGCCGACTCAGCAATTGGGCCCGAGCCAGAGACCGAGCGTCGTACAACGCCGCTGATTGGACACGAACCCCAGCCAAACGCTGACGCAGCCTTCGTGACCAATGTGGGTCTGCGATCGATCTCATTTTGGTGACGTCGAAAATGCGGTGCACAGATTATGAATATTGTGGGTGGTATTGATCGAAAGGGCCAGTAAAAGTCTGGCTCACTCAGAAAGAGTTGCTGCTTCGTAAAGGTCGCAGCTGGCCGGATAAAACTGCCTTATTAGGCCCGGATCGAGCTACCAACCCACCCCGCGGTCTGTGGGCCACCGATCTTTGCTGGAAGGCAGTGAGTGTGCTATAAATTATACCGCGGCTTACAAAAAAAACAAAAAAATCAAGATGTGGCATGCTAAATTGCATTTCAATGACCCTGTTCTGGCTGCTATGGCGAGGGGAGGAATGATGAACTCACGAACACCTGAGTCAACGCGGCATACACACTTAAAACAAAATCGTCTATAGGGTCTGTTTTTGCAAGATGATGCACACTGGATCGACTGATATATTTTTGTTCTCACTCAAGTTTATATGCTACTCCCAAACTTACGAAGGAAACAACCAGAAAAAGAGGTTTCAAGGAGAAAAATATACAGAGTAAAAAAAATACCATGACTGACTGCTGTATGCAGTATGCTGTATGCTGTAAATAGCGTATGATCGGTAACATGTACTAATTTAGCGGTTTCCGATGATGCACAGAAACTCTTTAATTGAAACAATAGCTTCAACTTCACTAATTAAGAAGTTGATTACTCAAAACAAACAAAAACTAAATTACAAAATATGTCAAACTTTTATGTGTGTGTGTGTGTGTGTGTGTGTGTGTGTGTGTGTGTGTGTGTGGTGTGATGCGTATTTGTTGCAGGAGAAATTTTAAGCGCGTTTTGAGAAACGCCATGTGTACTATACTCGGTTTCACCTTACGATCTGTCGCGATGGACGCTACGAGCTACACGAGCCAATCCTTAGTCCGTAGCTCGTCTCGTGCCTTAGCGCTCCCCGCGTCGCTCCGCCCAACCGGGAGGGCAAGGGACGCCCTCCGAGCTGTGAATTGGCTCCTGTGACTCGTAGTGTCCTTTGCCGTATATTGTAAGCTGGAACAAAGTAGAACCTGATTCGCTTACAGGATGAGCGCTCTGAAGGAACACATGTTCAAAACCTGGGCTACAGAACAAGCTATCAATAGAAATCGGTTGCCCTTCAATATTCAAAGTATATTTGTGACAGCGCACCTGTGTTTCTACCATGAAACGTGATAAGCGTGACGACAAATGTTGAAATGGCATAACTGCACTGGAGACGAATATACTTACGTGTTCCATGAAACAAAAAAGAAGAAGAAATTTCGACGATGCTGAAGCAAAAATACTGCTTACCATATGCGCGGTAATACGCCGCGCTCAGCAAAACATCAAAGGACTCAATTTTCATCCTTAGTAGAAGTCAATTTATTATGACACCGAGGAACAAGGATGCGAAAGGAGCGGACACACCATTGACTAGCCGTCCAAGCAAACTCTAAGTGCACCTAATTGCGTACGCCGCCGCAAGACGATGGTCGTCAGTTTTTCCCGCGCCAAGAGTTCTCGACCGAATATGTGACGTCACCTCTGTCGAGGTGACGTCACACTGCTTTTTTCTTTGTCCAATCGAGGGAGCAGGTTCCGCGGAGTCGATCGACGACTCTCGCGACTCCCCGGCGGGATCAGTCGGCGGGAGTGCCCGCGGACGGCCGGTGCTCCTAAATTTTCTCTCGGTTGCTGTCAACCCCTAGTCGTTTATCATCACATTCAACGCGGAAGAAAGTGAGGAATTAACTTTATTATAACTGTAATAAATAACATTACCGAGGTCATGTCATAAACTGTCGCTCTTCTGGATGACCTGTGGACTTAATTTTCCGCTATGGTAAACAATTGGTCCGACAATATTTTCGTGTGAGTGCCTCAACACAGTCATTTGTTTCGCCATCATGTTTACTATCCAGGAAACCATCGCTTCATAAAAAAGTGGATGCCACATCGTCGACGAGTGCCAAGGATGCAACTATCCAGAGCACGTTGAATATTCATCAAGCGTCAACGACAACTGAGTCGCGAGAACTTGAAAAGACCCCAACATGTCTTGGAAGCCTTCTTCGTCTGCCGCAGCGGCTGACATGCTCGCTAAGTTTATCAACAGCACCGGCGGCGCTGGCAACTTGTCTGTCCTGCTGGAACTGTTTCCAGACCTCTTGAACGCGACGTCCGAGTTTTCCGTGATCGAGGTTGGCAGTGAACGCCAGTGGGTGCTACCATGGTGGGTGCAACTCATCTACGGTGTGCTTTTCGGCTCTATGGTGCTTGTAGCCGCCTTTGGAAACGCAGTCGTCGTGTGGATTGTGGTGGTTCACCGCAGCATGCGCACTGTGACCAACTACTTCCTTGTGAACCTGTCTATCGCGAACGCGATGACAGCCACCTTCAACGCCATTTTTAATTTGGTATACATGTTGGAGAGCCATTGGGCATTTGGTTCCACCTACTGCATCTTTAACAACTTTGTGGCCAATCTAACAGTCTCTTCCTCTGCGTTTACCATTGCTGCAACGAGCATTGACAGGTAAGTCGGGTCACCCCTTTCCCTTTGAATTTCGCCAGAGTGTGTTGGTAATGCTCTGCAAAGGTTTAAGCGAGCTTGTCAAGAATAGCGATAATATTCCCTGGAGAATATGACCAAAGAGGACAAAGGAAAAAGCACAGATATCTGAACACAATTTGGTGACACGTGCGGCTGAAAAAATCCGTCTGGTCGTTGTACCGAACCAGGGACCTCTTCATTTCCAGTGGAGCGTTCTATTAATTGGGCTAACCAGGAGTAACATGCGAGTAGAAAAAAAGGGCTTAAACAGATGCCACCAGTCTAACACTAACAAGAACGGACGGCCCGCACTTCACGGTTATGATGATGATGCAATTAATGGAAAAGTAAAAGCGAGCTGCCCAAGAAAAACGTTATTAATCCCCGGAGAAGGGTAACAAGGGGGAGAAAAGACAAACAGCAGTCTCCAACGGTAATTGAATGCGTCTAACCCTTCCATCTTGAGTTTACTCAACATCGAAAAAGTCCGAATTAAATACACGTGGCTGTACCTGATTCCACCGGCAAAGTAGGCACTTGAGTACGAGGAGGTAGTAGTCATTCATTGGGCCTATTCATTGAACATCTGCCGCACTTTTTTTTTAACTACGGTCTTTAGAATTTCTAGGATATATGAAGGAATGATAATATTGAGTAGAATAGCTCTATTTTTTCTTCTATATGCACACCAGGGTGACAGAAAAAAAAAACTCTTCACTATAGTGTTAGGTAAAAGGTGTGTGAACTTTCGTGTGTGACGAGAGAGTTCGAAGGCGCAGTTCTGATCAGTCGATGTCGCTAAAGTAATTTCATGTCTTAGCAGAACGCTCACGAATGTGCACAGAAATTGGGCGCCAGTTATTTAGCAGTGTAACATTGCTTGCATGAGTATGGAGTGCTGATTTCGGGGGGCTGCTGAAGCTATTGGAGAGCGCAACACTGATTATAATCATCAACCTGACAAGGACGAAGTAGGTGGTCACTCACAGGGATGTCAAGCGTGTGCTCTTCGGCAGCTTTGATGCAGTCTACGCCAGTGATGGGCACGTTGCTGATAAAATGTAACAGTGTTAGAATTACAGTTACTCAGATAACGAAAATAACCCTGATACAGTTACAATTACGAAGGCAAAAGAGTAACTTGTTGCAGTTAGTTACTTCGCTAAACTAACGCCATTACTTCGTCGTTGCTTTAGAAAATATTGAAAACATTAAAATGAAACCTTGCCTAATAGGCCTTTAAACTAGCGTAAACTTTTCATAACACATTGTGTGGTTCACAGTAGTGAATTAGATTTCTTAAGAAATTAAGATTTTCTTAATAATCATTATAACATGTTTGTTTTTTCCAATTTTAATTTTTACCATTAATAGCTCCCTGAATAATATCATAATTTAAGACAGTATTCGAGAAGTCGCCGTGTAACGGAGCTTTCGGTTGCACGTCAAAAGATCCCCTAGGTGGTCCAAATTAATCCTCAGCCCTTCGGTAGGGCGTGCCAGATGCCCGTCGTCGGTTTCGCACGTAAAGCACCCAATTTTGATTTGATTTGGGTAATTTACTTGATGATAAAGCATTTATCATAGTTTCTTCTTTGGCAAAATTACAGGAAACTTTAGTTCTTCAAACTTTTAAGCGAGCAAATACCTACTGATGATCCACGAAGACATTTAAAATAAGCGGGACCATTATAAGGTTTATACGAATACATTTGCTACGTTGAGACTTAAAGAAATAGGAAAAATGTTGTGTCTCTAGTCCGCTCCCGCTTTCGCACCGCAGACTTAAAGCCAATTTAAAGTAAATGAAATGGATTCTTGGATTAAGTGGACATTTCTTGGAAATGCCAATTAAAAATTAATGGGAAATAAAGGGAGCCATCAATCTGCACAGCCAGTGGAACGGCGCAGGAAAAGCCAGCCGGTAATAAAAGCACCACCGATGCCCGACTCACTGTCCGTCTCCGCTACTAGGACACGAGTGCGTCTCACAGCGGGTCCGACGGTCACTGTATGGCCACCATGAACCGCACAGCCCCGTCGCAGTGATCACTTTTATACAGACATGTACAAATTACTCAAAAAAGGTAGTTAAGTCACTGAGTATCGACGTTAAAAGTAGTTGGAGAGTAGAAATTACGCATTTGTAATGGTAATTGAGTAAACTACTAACTACTGAAAAAAAGTAGCGAGTTACTTTGAAGTTACTTTTGAAGTTACTTTTTATATTTTGTGGCAGCAAAATGAACACCAGTTTTCATCAGTGAAAAACCCTGCGAGCCTGAAATAAATGCAGTCATTTTATGACTTCCACAATCGTTTATTCGCTCGCAGAAGAAATTGTCTTTCAAAGTTGTTATCGGAGAGTTTTCCCCTTTTCCTTCTAACAACGTTCTCAGTCAAGCTAATAAGACGTTCCACCGTGGCGCTAAATGCAAACGCAGCGTTCAATTTCAGAAGCAGGCTGTGCAGGGTCGGGTAAGCGAGTGTCGGCATCTTTGGTGTCCATGGCGAAACATGTGAGGCTTGCCTCTGCTGAGGGTCTTTTATAACAAACTCTCCTCTTTGTTTTTTTCTTTTTCTTTGGCAAGTTCAGATTGTTATGACTGGCCCCGCTTTATTCTCACGACGTTCGAAGATTTCGCCGAGCGAGTGCACCTGACCGTCAAGGAATCAAGTCTCGCGCCATGACGATGAGATCATCCGGAGGACTGCACGTCTCGTTGTAGTGTTATAGCTACGCCACTGAAAAAAAAAATTGCTTTTTGCCCTTGACGTTGGGTCCAACAAAAGGATCTCCCAAAAGTGACTCGAAATCGTCCCCGGCGACTACGGTATCCTGACGCGCATGACACGCCTGACAAGAAAACGTTTTTAACAAAGAAGAGGTCTCCCTGGCGTGGAAGGTCGGAAGGACGCGAAGGATTACGTGAGCAAGCATCGGCGCTCGTACAGTTGCAGCTGAAAGCGGGAACGCGCTCCCATGAACGGATTATCCATGCCTACGTGTGCGCGCAGAGGAGTTCGGCTTTGCAAGGGAGTGTGCACTGACGACGAGACGACCATGGGAACAGGCGCCCAGCTGCGAGGTCATTCCAGTGGCGTCTACCGTGGAACCTACCACTTGAGTCAGAACTCACTAAAGGCACACAACATGAAAAGAACAACAACCCTCGGAGTGTCCCCGTCTTTCACGGTTGCAGCTAGAGGCGCGGCGCCTGCGTGCATTACCGGATTAGGTCAATACCCGACAAAGGCTCTCTGCGTTCGTGCGCACCGGCGTTATGTTTTGGCTGCTCGTCGCCACCTTCGCCCAAGGACGCCTGTGATGCAGTTTCTACGGCTGCCGAACGTGGGAACGGAATGTGAGGGGCCCCTTGTTCGTGAATACCACTGAATCTGCCAGCGTTTTATTTATTTCTGCGCTCAAACTTTTGCGATGAGCAAAAAAAAAGGGATTAGGTTTCGAAAGTAGTTAGTAATTCGAGTAGAAGTTACCTGAAAAATGTAGTTAAAGTAAACTACTAATTACCCATATAAAGTTGTAATTGAAAGTTACCAAGTTACTCGGAAAAGTAGTTAAACTACAGTAGTTCGAGTAGAGTAGTTGAACTACGTCCAAGTCTACTTTTATATCCCTCGGCTCCCCTGGAGACCACCCCCGCCATCCTGCGGAGGCGCCTCCCTACTTGGGAAGATAAGAGGGTTCCCCACTTTTATGTCAGACCTTCACCTTATATGGATGCCCCGTCTAGGATCACCACGCAGCGTCCCACGTCCCGCGTCACACGTCTCGATCTCCCGTCACCCACTCCACGTCCTACTCGCCACATGTCAACACACTTCACGTCACACTTCCATTCCTTTTCAGGTCAGGTCGTCACACGTCATGCGTCCACACATGTCATGTCCAACACGCTTCACGTCTCACAATCCAAAACGAGCGTGTTGGTTAATAGACACAAAACTTGAAAGTATAAAACAGAGAGGACGAGGACGGGAACAGGATATCTTTGAAAGATGTCCTGTTTCGTCCTCGTCCTCTCTGTTCTATACTTTCAAGTGTTGTGGTTCACGTCTCACTTCCATCCCTTTTCAGTTCAGGTCGTCACACGTCATGCGTCCACACATTTGGGTCGTTCCACGTCATGCGGGCTCACGTCGTCTCCACGTCTCACGCCACACGTCACGCACCGCGCTCCCCGCCTTAGGGGCTCCGTCCTCCAGCGGTGAAAGCTAGGGTTTGCAGGCCCTTTAAGCACCCCCTCCCCCGTTCACATAGGGAATCCCAGTGTTAGGGTGCCGCACCCCAGGTTGGGAGGTGGGGGGGGGGGGGGGGGTTATACGAATACAACAGCAGGCGTCTAGATCTCGGGAATATCCAATTATGGTGAGAGTTTACAATCGG
Source organism: Ixodes scapularis (assembly GCF_016920785.2). Taxonomy (NCBI): domain Eukaryota; kingdom Metazoa; phylum Arthropoda; class Arachnida; order Ixodida; family Ixodidae; genus Ixodes; species Ixodes scapularis. Next base: position 79,801 of record NW_024610081.1, on the reverse strand, counting down.
TCAGTTCTAATTTCGGATTTCTTTGGTGTGGCCAAATGGGACGGAAGCAATGAAAATCGCGCAAGCGTGAAGTTCATAATAATATAAGTAATTCCTTGCAATCAGATTTGTACGTTTTTTTCTTATGTCACTCCAATCCACTCGCTGGTCAAATAGTTTTCCACTGCGATTGAACAATCTTTCAAGAAACCAGAAGCTTCTCTTAAAAATATGAAGAGCGATGTCGCCGGAACATTCCTTTGCCAAACCCGCTGCACACGGCAGCGGTGCAAAAGAAGCCCTGATTGACGAACAAACGACCACTGCGTGTACAGTTAATTCCAAACGGCTGCTGCGATCTTTCCTCCGCCACTTTCTAACCAGATCGGACACATTTGCGCTCCTCCATCTCACCACCCCACCTAGAAGAGACCACCAGAAAAGCCCACGACGAGAATATCTATAAATGAACTGATGCCAAGTACCCCTGGTCCCGGCTAAGGGCGTTTTTTTTTTTTTGTTTTTTTTTCTTTTTTTTTTAATTTCAAGAAAACACACAAACACGCAGAACGGCACAGATGTTTTGAGCGAATACTCCTTCTCAAGTGACAGGGGCCGAGGAGCTGAGCAAGAGGGGGGGGGAGACAAGTGGGCGACCGGATGCAAGGCCGGTAAGTGGGTGGCAAAAAAGGGAAGGAAGAGCAATTGGGTCTGAAGTTGAGACCCCGCAAGAGTGCATCTGGAAGTTGAACGATTCCAATTAGAGGGGAAGGAAACGTATAATTGGTCCGGAAAAGACGAGGTTCGGAAAATCGGTTGTGCCGTAAGCCTGCAGGCGTTTGGAGCGACAATCACCAGAAACTGTCCTCCGCGAGAAACACTCGCTCCCTCCACCGGACGAATAAAAAAGAAACATTTTAGAGATGCCGCGCTTTGTTACATGTGCGTGTGCTGTGGGCTATGTGCCATACAGGGCGGGATCCGATCCTCCAAGTTGGCGGGACCAGCTTGATCGAGCAAAATCACCCAATTTATTTTTTATTATTATTTGTGCTTCATGTGATCTCAGCAGCGGTTTTTGCTGTGACCTTCCCGTATTAGGACTTGGGAGTCTTTTTACGAGTTGTGAGACAATTTGGTGGTCGTGTTTGAAATATGTTTGGATATAAATCGGAGAAGTAACTGTAACAGCGTTACTCTTTACTTTTACTTTCTAAAGATAATATCCCTGCTGCAGTTGCAAGTTATTTTCACTAAGCAGTAACGAGTTACAGTTACAAGTTACAAAAGAAGTTCCTGGGTACAAGTAACGCGATACTAGTAACTAGTTACTAGCCAAGACTGGTCTCCGTTAAGCCCATGACCATACTGAGGTTACGTGCGACAACAATGATTGCATTTTGCACATCTAGGTAAGGACTAACTGGTGATCCTGTGTTGATTTTCTGTTTGTGACTGGTCATGCCCAGCACTCTCCAGGACTCTTTTTAGCAATGCAAATCATATCATTACGCATTCTCCGTGGAAACAGAAATATATTTTGATATATGCTTCAAATATGTGAATATGTTTTGTCAATGCGGGATGCGTATTCTATAATGAAGATACTCCAATTTCCTGGTGACTTACCCGTCGTCGCCCTCGATAAGACACTCTGCAGGGGCCCAGCCGCAGCCAAACTACACAAAAGATGACTTCACACAAACAAAAGGTGAGCGAATTGGTCCCCAAGCTATCAACAGAGAAGATAAATAGGTTCCTCCTGCCGGGTGCTCCAATTACAGATCCCGACTCTGATCTTCGTCAGCGACATGAAAACGGGTTGTTTATGCGTTGGTTTAAAGCAGAACGCTGTGTTGCTCAGTGCAAAACCAACACAAGTCCGGCCCCCAAGTTCGTCTCTCCATCTCTCCACTTTTCCCCGTCAGTTAAGAACGAATCCTCACTGATCCTCCTTTTCCTCCGTGTCGTCTCCTCATGCGTCCATCACGCTGCAGGTCCGTCCCACGACACTTTCTCCTGATAATAAAGTTCAAAGAGTAACATTGCACATGTCACAAAGGACCCAAACACGCAGCCTGAGTCACCACAGCATCCGAGGCGTTCCGGTGCCGTGGAGGTCACCTTCCTCGTCTAAAGGACGCTCGACGAGCCAAAGTCAAACACACAAGAAACGCAAACATGCGTCGGCAAAAGGTGGCTTCGCGTTTCGGCGTAGTTGTCGATTACTTCCGGTCTCGGGTGTCCCCCCTGAAAAAGAGTCATCGGTTCCGCTTCACCGCCGCTTCAGCCTGGCAGCCGCGAAGTCGTTGGCTCAGCATGTCGGCCGTCTCTGTCGCCTCTGCCGATGGGGGGCGCCGCACTTGAAGCAGCAACAAAACAGTCTCTGCCGGTAGCCTCCCGTACACCGTGTTCGGGGTTACTGTAACCACGGGGATAATTATTGCCTCCACCACCTCACGGACGCGTCGTGAGACGATTCGTTTAAAATCTATCCCCGTCGGTGTCTGTGCAAACACATGGCGTCTAAGAACGCCTGACACCTCCAGACCCACTCTGTTGCATATACGTTTCGTGATGCACCATATATTACAGTCGATCAGTTAAACCCTGCTTCGCGCCTCTCACACAGCGCCTCTGCGTTGGCGTTAAAATGCAAACTTCTTTTTCTGTGTACGACTGTTAGACTAAATTTCTGCAGCGCCAGTGCCCACCGAGCCAGACGGGCGCTCTGCGGTAAGGTCTAGGTTAGGAATTTCAGATATCTGATATCTGCCCCAAATAACCGCGTCTTCAAACTCTGCAGTGGCTAAAGGATCCCACAGGCCTTTCTTTTTATTGTCGGCCATCGAGTTTGCGCGTGGCTTAACTTTTTGCTCAGGAAAGTGGTTGGGTGCTCAAGGCCATCCGCGCCCAATTATGAGAGGCATGCTCCGACCGCCACCTTTGACGCATCCGTGGTAAGGAAGTACTCCCTACTGGGGCCTTGAGCGTACAGCGAGGGTGCTTGCAATAGTTACCTCTTGATTTCCCGAAAGCTGTTTCTGACTCTTGATTCCAAGTCAACCGTTGTGGTCTGCGTCGGCTAGTAAACTCAGTCAGTGGAAGGATCACGGATGAGTACCCAGGAACATAGTCTCTGTAATAGTGAACTAGGTCCAGAAAGCTACGAAGATTCGTCTTGCCCTCCGTTCTCGAAATCTCTCTCAATGCTGCGACTCGTTCGAAATTTTGTGCGTGCCTCTCGAACCCGATGACATGTCCAATATAGTGGACCTCCCACTGTGGGAATCTTTATTTATACACATTCACGGTGAACCCTGCTTTCATGATTTCCCGCAAAACTCGCCCCGCGTGATCAACGTTTTCCCTTACACGAAACACTCCTACATCGTCGATGTATGCGCAAGAGCAGTCCTTATGTGACGCAAGATTTTGACCCATGACTCGCTGAAGCGTAGCCAATGAGTAACGAAGCCCACACGGCATGACCCTCCCGGAATACTGCCTCTGATGCGTGACAAAGGCTGTCCCATTCTGGGCCCCCTTGTCAAAAGTTGCAGCCACCGACTGCCTTTTGACAGTCAGTGGCCGCAACCTGATGAAGTAATTCGCTGGCCCTTCACATGGGGAAGGCGTCGGGCTCAGTGATGGCGTTTATTTGCCGGCAATTCACACGCATCCCCCACCTTTCTTCGCCACGTACACAACGGGGCGAGCATGCTCACTTTCTGTGGGATAGATCAATCCCCATCGTTTGAGCTTTAGAACTTGCCGCTCCACCTCGGCACGAAACGTCATCGGAATCCGATAAGCGTAAGTACCTACGCTTAACCTTGCATCATTATTTTAACTCTATTTTGTGTGCGCCCACACTGCACACTCCAGGTGTGTCCGAGAACACCTTTCTTTAAAGGCGGGCGCTCAAAATTTTCTTCAGCGTGGCAGAAATTCCCCCTCTTTTCTTTTTTTCCTCCTCCCCTTTCCTTCTCAATTTTCCTCCTCGCTTTTTTACGGCCTTCTCGCACGAGTGCTAATGGGCTTACCGGCCCCCCGACAAAATCTCTGTAGCCCTTCAAGGTTCTCTGCTTCAATCCCAAACATCAGGGATTAGTTAGGCAGCCTGGACATGAGCTCGGAAGGGTTCGGGCTGGCTCGCTTTTCTCCTTTTTTTTTTTTCCTTTTTTTTTTACTCTCTTTTTTTTGCAGCTCTAAAACACACTCAGATAGTCAACACCAACTAGCCCAACAACAAGTTCTTTTACATTCAGATACTTCCGCGTGCGGCCACATACCCTACAACACCGTAAATGGTGGTATATTTATCTCGAGTGAACGGAACTTGAACATCACAGCAGAAGGAAAAAAAGATGGGTATTTTTATCTGAACTTTGAGCTCTACCCAGAGATTTGAAAATTTCTCGTTCTAACAACGGCACACTGAAGAGTGATTGTATCACTATTGTGTTTTTGTTTTTCTGTTTTTTGTACAAAGTAATAATCATGAGTAATTACAAGTCAAAGATATTGCAGTCGGAGGGACACAGTCTGACCATTTCTGGGGCATAATATATAGGTTCGCACTACAGGTGTTTTCTACAGTGACGGCCGCCTCGTTGAAGCTACTAAGAAGAGTAAAAACAAACTTCCATAAAAAGCGAAACGGTTTATGGTATATTTCATCTATTTTCAGCCTTTGAAAAAAAATTCTTCGTGGCCAAACGTGCATTTAGTTTTTGCCAACAAATGTAACTCGCGTGGCTTCCTTCTGACCTGTAACAAAGCTTATGAAACATGACAAAATACCTTGTGATAAAGCGCCCGTCCCATCATAAACTCAATTTCGAATGTCCCGGGATTTGTTTTTATAGGCCGGGAAAAAAGAAAAAAAAGAGATGCATGCAAAGCCGCGTGTTTCACGCTTTATTTATATCAGTAAAGAACTGCCCTTTGTTTTATATACAGCGTTGGTTTTGTCTCTTTTTTTTTTTCACCTACTAGATATTAGAAAAAAACGTGCAAATTAACGTTTTGTGGATGTGAGCTCTACGGCCAGGTGAAGATTGGGTTCAAGAAAGAACGCAACAAAACCGACTGGTTACCTAAAATTTGTTAATGAACTTTTTGAATATAAAAGAAAACGGGATAATTTTTGTCAGTATATTGTCATTGTTAACTTTATTATCACTTTTTACGTGCATTTAGTGCTCTTGTTTTCTATTTTGCGCTCTCGGTGCGTTTTGTATTTAATCTTGTAACCACTTTATTCTTCGTAGCTCTGTTGGAGGTATGAATCATATTCTTTTCTGTGTGTGTGTGTGTGTTTGTTCCTCCCTGCCACGGCCCCACGGGCCAGCAGTATGTACAAATAAATAAATAAATAAAGTTGTTGGGCATAATCGAAAGCCACCAAATTGTCCAGTGAAAATTAGCGCCATTGCGATTTGTGTAGGTGAGCTATACGGCCAGGCGAGGATTAGGCTCATGAAAGAACGCAACTAAAACCGACCGATTGCCTAAAATTCGCTAATTAACCTTTTAGTTAGAAAAGAAAAACGACATCGTGTATTTAGAAAGTTGTTGGTCGTAATCGCGAGCCACCAAACCGTCCATTCTTAAAAAGATGTAACGCGCGTACACTATTATACGGCGTCTTGATACGGCGTCCTCCTAATTTGGGCGCGAAAATATAGTTCTGATTTTATGTGGGCTCCCTCTCCGCTTGGCACAGCCTAACGCCATGAAGCCAAAGCGACAAATCATGCGCATCGCTGTGACAACGCCACTGTAGAAGGGGCGAGGAGTGCGGCGGCCGAAAAGATTGCGGTAACACGATTCGCGTCCAAATTCGGCATTTTAGGACGCCGTGAACCACTTCACGTCCACTACATCTCTTTAAAAATGAATGATTTGGTGTTTTTGATGACTACAGATAAGGCACAAACCGAAATTGCGTAACTCGAACGTCTTTTGTAAAAAAATGTCTACTCGTAAAAAAAAAAAAAAAAAAATCGCTCTGTATAAGCGCGATTGTAAGGCAGTTCTTTACGTCCGGCGACATCATCACGGCATGGAAGGAGACGTTGACCACAGATCATAAGCTGTGTACGATCTGTGGTCACTGTTTTTTTTTTCGTACGAGAATGAGCAAACATTTGATACAAAATAAAATAGATTTAGCATTCACCAAATTCGAGTTGTTTTACTTGATTCAAATCGATATTTGATTTTATTACACTTATCTTGTACCCGCACACGCCTCCTTTATTCCCTAATGAGTTACAAGTGATAATTACATTGTTTTTTTGTCGTGCGAGGTCATCACAATTTATTATTAACAATCGGAGCTGTGCGATTACGTGGAGGCGGCGCATTTGAAGATATTCAAAATTGTTCTGAATACACAAACAGCCTCAAACGTCTTGCTGTCTGGGTCCTTTCCTACACATATGACCAATTATAAAGCCAAAACCTTATAAAGGAGACAATCTCTATCTACTCAACGCGCAAACACGATGTGAAGCGTGTCTGCGTACGTTGGAAAAGAGATAACGGCGAGCAAACCATAGCGTCGAATGTCCATGCATCAAAATGCCCGTGCACCGAAATATCCGCGCACCGAAAAGTCCCACACCAAAATGTCTTCGCAGCAAAAAGTCCGTACACTGAAACGTCTGTGCACCAAAACGTCCGCACCGAAATGCCCTACAGCAAAACGCTCCACGCCGAAAAGTGCTAGACCCACTACGGATGGGGTCCTCCGTCACCTCTGGCGGTTTACGAACCATAATGATACAGAACCACTGGTCTATGGAGCGCCATCCCTGATATACAGAAAACGCCGCTCGTACTTCCCGTTGTCGCCATGAATCCCACAACGAAAGATGCCAAATCAGATATTTATATTAAAATTGATACTTTAATGACTACTTCTTTGAGCAGGACGAGGTATTTGTGCTCTCACAACCAGCAAGAATCATCCTCCAAACCAATGCTAAAAAAGAGCCAGTGCAACTCGCTGGGAAGAGCAAGTGCCAAGCTCGCTCAAAACAGCTCCTCGGTTGGTTCAGCTCCTTGTCGCAGGTGTGCCGGCTTAATCTTTTCAAATCCTTGAAGCCTTTTATTTCATCCGCCCCAACCTTGTCAAAAAAAAACAGTTAGCAAAAAAAAAAAAGTCGGAAAACGGCGAGGAGGAAACGAGAGGCGATTTCCTCCTTTCACAGTGGCGAGAAGGAAAGTGAGGGTCGGGTTCCTTCTCTCTGCTTGCGGGCCGGCCTTTAAGATTAAAAACAGCGCAAACACGACAAGGGACAGGACGATACGGAAACAGGGTGAGCGCTGACTCTTAACTGAATTTTATTGGAAAGCGACACATAAAAATCGCCATGAATAAATAGAACCTAATCCTTGGCACCTTGTCGTGCACTATCACACACGACACCGGGGAACGCCAGTTCTCTATCAAAAAGAGCGGTCGAGGGCGCAGTTACAGACAAGTCATCTCCACGTCGCGATATGGTGTACGCCTCGGCAATCTTTTTTAGAGCGCAGCACTTAGGCGCCCGTTTCCTGCTTGAGGGACGTCGGCGACGCCGTCGGCGTAACCGCGCGGTGCATTTTGCGCAAATTTCGCCGCTAAATTTAGCGGAAAGTTTTCCCCACTATATATAGCGAAAAAATTTCCCTGCTGAACTTAGCGGAAAAATACCCCTCTAAATTTAACGAAAAAATTTCCCCGCCAAATTTAGCGGAAAATTTTCCCCTAAATGGGAGGCGAGCAGGAGAGGAGGAGGGGCATAGAACCTCCTCTACGTACCTTCCCCTCCTCCTCCTCAAGATTGCGCTTTAATTCGGCGTTGCAGAGGATTGTAAACGTCTTTCATTCTTTGTTTTCTGTCTATACTCCCCCCTCCCCCCCCCCCCCCCCCCCCTTCCCGGAATGTCTGTGTCTTCTAACATCGGTTCACACCCACATCTGACGCAATGGATAGCAAAACTGGCCGGGGGCGATGACCTCATTGAGAGCGCGTGCTCTCTTAGCCCATTATTTATACATCGGCCTGCGTGGTCGATGTAATAGAGCAGTGGTGGCCAGCAGTGTTGCGGAATGGGCACCCCCATTCCATTCCAATTCCATTCCGGGGAATTAGAGTTTTCAATAATTCAATTCCTTTCAATTCCTAGGAATGGAGACACTGAGCCCATTCCCACTCCTGGAATGGCTAAATCGTTCCATTCCATTCCTTTAATTCCTAAACGTAAAAATTGGCACTTGACAGCTACATTTTGTGGCCGGCATAAGCAGCCTAAAGCTGACATTATCAAATGCAGAGACAATTGCAAAAAGAAAAAAATAGAAAAAAAGTTAAATTCCTCAAAAAAGCACTGATTTTTACTAAGCGTACCGCTGGTTGCAAAAAGTGTTTATTTACAATGTACTGCAAACATCGAGAAAGCCCCTTGATATGTCAATGCTTGTTTAAGACATCGGTCTCGCGACCACGTCGCTCGCAACAAACAGCAAAACTTAAATCCACTCATTTTCTTTTCTTTTTTTAACTTTTTTTTGCATTTGACTTTTAAGACATACGCTGCCAGCGTGTTTGTTTGATAAGACCATAAAAATATCCAGTTCGTGCATGGCGCAGGAATAAGCTATATTACTGTATTCTTCAAATACAGCAACACGGCTAGTACACTGCTGGAAGCGACTCCATGCACAGCGGCAGAACACATCCTCTGACAAAATGCAACCTCTGCGGCGCAGCACGAGGGACCGTATAGACCATGTCACGAAACCTGTTTTAAAACGCATAAGTTCACGCTTGCTTTACGAATCTCGATATTTCATATCATATTCAATTCAACTTTTGGCTGGTTCGCCTGCCCTTTTCCACCCTTCGCATACTCATTCTCGTGTTTCCTCTTCAGACGGCGAATAAAGTTCGATTATATACGCCGACTGCACCGTGTATAGTTTCGTTGCACAACTTTCAGCGTGCAGCTTGTTTATTTTCTTAGCGACTAATGTAGAAAAATGTCTTCTACGTTGCCATGACTCAATCTGTATTTATCTTGTCTTCTCGTCCGAATTGTGATGTGCCTCTTCGCGCTGATCGAGTGGCGGGTTCAGGCAGCAGACGGTACCAACCAATTCATTCTTCTACCTCGGTGTCGGTTGTTCGCGTAGTGGCGACGGGTCGGGAAGTTAGCGTTGACAAAGCTCTTCACATCAAGATACAATTAACGGGGTAATACCGCACCGTTCTAATTGACATTCCCCGTGTTTCCTCATTAACACCGTCCAACTGACTTCTCACCGCCTCAAATAGGGTCCAGGACAAGGAGCACGAATGCAGACCGGACAGCCGAGACGCGCGGAAGCCAAAACCTCAGTGGCAGCTAGCACCCAGCTCTCCTTCTCAATTGCCCTCACAGCAACGGTCGCACCTCGTCTGGCGCGGGACGGTCTTTCTGCAGGTCTAGTCAGTTCGGTCACACCAAGAGCGGCGACGACAGTCTATTTCACCTTACAATGGACCTCAACAGACAGCACGAGAGCCATTGAAACCAATCCAGTGCTTTCTGAGTGCTGCGTCACCCTGCAGTCCCGCTCACGGTACTGGATTGCCTAGGGTGACTCGTAGCGTCCGCAGCGGTCCATCGCAAGGTGAAACAAAGTATGCAGAGACTAAAGTCAAGGGAAATGAGCGGGAATCCGCTAGCTTGCTTGTAACCCCAACCCACTAAAACAAAAAACACAGAAAAGAAGCATCAGAACAAAGACCAAGTAATAGGCGGACATACAATACAAATGCAGTACAAAAAAAAAAAAAAAAGCCTCGGAGCAATGCGCAAGAGGAGAAGAGGGAAGTGAACCTCGCTTTGTTTTAATGCCGAAGCAAACCCACATTTTGCACTTCAGAGGAGTGCGCACGAATGAACGGGAAAGGCAGCAGGGTTGGCTGCCTGCTAAACAACGCGCCTCGAACTATAAGAAAACCATACATGATCATCTTTCGACGGCGCCCAAGTCAACGAGCTATCAGAGCTCTGCGAGTTATGAGTCGCTTCCACTCCCAGATCTCAGTCTGTGTGCGCGCGTGCATTCTACAAATCGTCGCAACAACAACAAAAAAGGCATGACAAGAAGTACGATGAGGAGTTGTCCATGGCGGTTCCTTTCTTTGCCGCTCCCTTTTCTTTTGCTTGGTACTTGGTTTCTTGTTTCGCTCTCGTGTAACGCCTGCGCGTCCGTGAAAGGCGCCACGTTACCTCCCTTTCCCCCTTTGCTCTTTGCTTTGATGCTTGTTTTTTTGTATTGCATTTTGTTAGTCTGTTAGGGCTCCTCGCGGGCTAGCAGTTTCCCGCTCATTTTATTTCTGAGCAACTGACTCACTGACTGGCTCGGTTCAGCTGGCCATAAACACTAAAAAAAGAAAAAAAAAAAGAACCGTGCCCATTCTATTCTCATTCCATTCCGGGCAAAAGGCACCTAATTCCATTCCCATTCCATTCCCTTCAACGTTGCCGCCATTCCATTCCCATTCCATTCCGGGGTAGTGAAAATGCGGAATGATTCCGGAATCATTCCAACTCCGGAGTGGCAACTCCGCAACACTGGTGGCCAGGCTGACCCGCATAAGAGCCGCAAACAAAACCACTAAAATTCCAGGAGCCGTAGGGGGGGGGGGGGGGGGGGGGCAAGCGTTTGTCCAGAGCAATAAACGCAACTCGAACTACTTTCTATCTATCAGAGTCACAAGCAGCCCAAATGTACATAAGGTATCAGTAGTACAAGACTACCAAACCGCAACCTGTCTTTCGGTACAAACCGCGTTCCATTTCTCTTTGGAGGGAGGCGGAGGGGTAGGAAAGAGAGCCGCGAGCCGCACTTCAACACGCGAAGAAACGCTCGGGAACCGCAGCTTGGCCACCCCTGTAATAGAGTTTACATCAGCCAGACAGGCCGATTTATAATTGATAGGCTAAGAGAGCATGCGCTCTCGGAGAGGTCATCATCCCTCGTGCAATCTCGCTATCCATTGCAACAGATGTGGGTGTGAACCGATGTTAGAAGGCACAGTCATCATGGGGGGAGGGGGGTTTAGACAGCAAATAACAAGGGAGATTGCCAAGGCGTACACCACATCGCGACGTGGAAATGACGTGTCTGTAAATGCGCCCTCGATCGCTCAATTTGATAAAGAACTGGCGTTCCTGGGGTGACGTGTATCATAGTCATAGTGTATGACAAGGTGCCAAAAGTTGCGTCCTATTTATTCATGGCTATTTTTATTTGTTTCTTTCCAATAAAATTCAGTTGAAAGCCAACTCGCCCAAATCTCTATCCTCCTGCAATACCGAGAACACCTCGCGTCTTTCATGTCTGAGAAAACCAAACCTTCCGTTTTTGAGGGGTGTCAGGTGATCCAGAATTCCTGCCGACATATTTTCGTGTTCCCGCCAGAGCAAGGAGGTTATTTGAATATCTCCGAACTCCTCATCCTGCTCAAAGATCACACCGACTGCATTTGCCTGTACGCGGCATGGCGGAAGCTTATCGGCATAGACACTCAACTTGCCTCCATTCCTAGTTTCCACTAGGTAGCAGTAAGAACGCTCCCGTCGAGCTAACGTCACCGGACATGTCTATTTCGGAGCCAACTTTTCTATTCCACTGGGAGAAGCTTCTCACCTTCATCGAACGGTTTTTCCCTGGCCCTGACGTTATAACGATTCACATATTGTTCATGGTTCGTCTCGGTGGCCATTTCTGCTCTCTGGTTCGCTGCCGTAAGTTTCTCTCTCAAGTCTTGTATCTCTCTATCGGTGTGGCCAGCCCAGCCGGCACGGGAGAGCGCCTTTAGAGCGCGCGACACTAGAGCGCCGACGTTAGAGCGCACGACACGAGCGCGCTGCGACAGTAGCGCGCTTGACACTAGAGCGCACGACACTAGAGCGCACGACACGAGAGCGCATGAACAGTTGAGCGCGCACACAAGAGAGCACCCCATTTGAACAAACACCGAAAAATGTGGGATGTATCGCGGCTCCACAGACAGAACAAAATTGTGCGATTGATCGGATTGAAGCATTGGTGATTTTTTACTCATTATGTACGCCTTTAATAAATATAAAAAGGGTACGACTTTTTTTAACCAATTGTTTGCTTAGATTGGAGAGAAAAGGGGGCAGGGGAGTGGCCTGGGGCATATTAGTACCGGGAAAGGTTGCAGTTGAGTGTAGCAGCGAGTTTAATATTTCTTCACAGTGCTGCGGTGCGCCTCTCGGATATTCTATAAATAGTTTACTTTTTTTGCAATATTTTGTCTATTCTTGACATGTATTTGGGCTCCGATCTATATGGTGGCTATTTAGACACCCCTCGCATAAGCTTAAATGGTATTCTGACGTCGATGTCCGTAATGAAGAAAGATCGCCGCTAAAAAGTATCTGTAAAACACTCATCGAAGGAAAGCTCAGCGCAATTTTATCGCATGCAGACCTTTCCAGCCTTTTAACGGATACAGAAAAAACCTCCCCTGAAAATCTGTGATATACGAAATCAAGGAACAATTGAAGCCGTCATTAGTTTTTGGATTTAGAAAATGTTAAAGAAAAAGTTAAAACAATTAGAGAAAAACATGGAAGCTGACCTTGGCTAGGTCACCGGCAATGTTTGTTTTTTTTCTTTCTGCAAAAATGCACGCTACAGATATTCTTTTTTTTTTTCTGTTAGCGTTTTCTAACACATTTTGGTTTGTCACATGCAAACATTTCGTCGACTGATTTCGCAATGTCATTGCTGAATTCCGCGGCATACACCCCTGCTAGTTGTACATAAAACACGCGATGCCCGAAGAAGTGGTCGGTCCGGTCGGGCCACTCGCGCTAGACTGGTTCTGCGCTCTCGTGACGGGCGCTCTAAAGGTCTATTCACACGATGTACCTTGTTGGCGAATCTTGTCGCGAAACTAGGTTTCGAGAAACAGATTCCCCGTCTGAACGCGACCGAAGAACTGTGCGCCTTCGAAATAAGTGGCGCTTGGTCCTCGCTTCTGGAGCAATTTTTCGCTGAAACCTCACCGAGGCCTGTCAATCACCCGAAGGAGAAACGTGGACGCCGCCAATGGCCGCTTGACTTCGCTATGACGTCTGACCTTCGAGGAGGAGCGAGCTTTTGGAGGAGTCTGATTTTTGGCCGATTCCGTATCCGAGCCAGAGCCGAAAGAAAAAAAGCGAACATGGCAACCGAGGCGACCGACAGGCGGAGAAGGGGTGCGTACGGGCGACGAGTATTGTTTCTACTCGGTTGCAGGTAACGGCGCTTTAACAGCACGGGTTGGTGGCGCGGTGCAGATTCATCGACCGTCGCGACGAGTGCAAGCACCGCATATATAGCCTTGTTTACACGAAAGCGACTTCACCGCATCGACTTCACTCGTTTTTCGAACGAAGCCGACGCGGCAACGTTTACATGAATGCGCACCGAGTGTATTTTGAAGGGTTATTGTTATAACTTTGTGATTTTCTAGATTTTGATATATGTATATTTTGTATATCTTGTATTACTGCGCAGAAGTTTTTCCATAATTGTTTTCTTGTTTTATGTGCAACCATTGTTTTTTGTATCGTTATTTATGTTTACCGCCCACCCTGCTTGGACCTCGAAAGTTCCGCAGTATGTACTAAATAAATAAATAAATACACGAAGGCGGCGCCACGCCGTGTCAAAGCTAGAAGTTATGCAGTTCTGGCACCAGCCGCACCACGTTTTCCGGTGCATCGCACTGGAGGCCTTTCGATACGTTCAGTGAACGTAAAGATCGTGCCCGCTGTCTTCGCTGCTGTGGAAAACGTTACGAGACGTAAGGGACATCAAAACCCAAGCGTTTCGGGCTCGAGGCCGCGCCGCCGGGTCACTCTGGACCAAAGGCGACGTGCGTGCGCTCGCTTTGAGGAAGCCTCCCTCAGCCTCCGCGCTTCGCCGCGCCAGACCTCACCACCTCGCCGCGACCGGACCAACCGGACCCCGAGTCCGAAAGGCTCCTGCGCAGCCAGGAACGACACCGAGGTAGGAGCTGCTCGTTCTGCGCTACCGTGCAGTGCTCTACAGTGCTCGGAGCTCTCGGCGTCGTTCGTGCTTGCGGCGAAGCCTTTGGGACCCCTTCGGACGCGCAAGTCGTACTTCGCAAGGCTTGGACGGGGGCCGCACTCATCGAGCAGCTCCGCTATATTCCGCTTACTTATGATGGCAATAAAAGCTCACCTTTGTTCTTGGGAAACAATTGCGGGCGACCATACGGGACCGCTCTCCGCGCTGCCGACGAGGTTGGCCGCCACCATGTTCCCAGCTGTCAACTAGCTCCCGCAGCCGAGCGCCTTCCCATAATCTTCCCCGTTCCAAAATGCGACGCGACCTCCGCGCGCGCTAACGTCGCCGCGCTTTCGAGTAGCGCGCTCTAACGTCGCGGCGCTCTAGTGTCGTGCGCTCAAGTGTCGTGCGCTCTAGTGTTGTACAGCCGTACATGTAAGATTCACTCTTCGCTCTCATAGAAGATTTTTTAGCCTAATACAAACGTGCCTCTCTAGCTGTAACTAAGATGACAGTAAAAATTATTGTTTCGTGAAGTTACTAAGCTTTTTATTATTCATATATATATATTTTTTTTTTAATTTTGCATCAGCAACATTGATACGTGACGCCAGGGGCTTGTCCAAGTTCACTGTTTGGGTTGAACAACTTTGTTTACAGCCAAAAATAAGACTCTTTGTGGTGATAAATTAAATATAGGGAAGCTGACTCCAGAACTGGTTGAGCAGCTAGAACCAATGTGCGACATACTTTGTGATTTTAGCGTGCTCATAATTTAGATATATTAAAAAGCATTTCGGGAATGTTAATACTCGCGTATATAGAAAACATGCGTTGTTTGAGTGGCTCAAAAAGGTCGATAGTGTAGCTCTGGAACATGTGCTACAGCAACTACAGTTCACTTACCCGAATCAGGGGTGTATTTTACGAGAATTACTGACAGCTAGAAAAAGGCCAATCGTGTATTTCGAACACCTGATCTCCAGCACGCGCTGCATGCCTTCCGTCGTACGTTTGCTGCGAGCGCGCTCGGGGGCCACTAGGTGCGGAAGCGTTGTTGAAGGCACGAGGCACAACTGAAGCTCCTCCCTGCCGTTCTCACCTTGTCAGTGACTATTAGCACCGATATGTTTCGTTGCTAATAGTACCTAAGTTTCGGTGCTAACGCGGATATCTGCAGTCAACTGGCTGATGTCCATAAAATGAATTCGGTTTGGCGCTTTGCGAATCGGATGCGGATATCTGCGTGTCCAGATCTACATTTTTGCTCAGGCGCCCCACAACGGTGTGCTACGTCACAAGGTAGAATGAATAAATAAGTGATACTATAAAATCTTTCATCAAATTTTCCGCAAAACGAAATTGCTGTCTTAGAAAAAAGGAGACAATTGGATAGAATATTTTTCTTTACGGCAAGAAAGACCTGATTCTCTCCAAAGATCGATTTAGAGCATTCAGTCTCCCCAAGATTGCTGTCCCTGGAAAAAGTAAAAAAAGGTAGGGCTTCGATCGTCCTGGAAAACGTGTTCTTGATTGAAAGGGAAAGAGCGGAAAATGTTGCTTGGCACACAAACCCCAGAACGTGCAAGTTACAAAGTTGAAGCCTCCTCGAGAAGTGAAACGTGGTCTCTCTGTGCGCCTTTTTTTTTCTTTCCTCGACACTTGGCTAGTTGCTGAAATGTCTGTGGTTTGGAGCACGCAGTTTTGGGTCGTGTTTTAAACTAAAACCGATAGGATATGTTGCCTTTATTGAGTGTTGTGATATTTTCCCATTGGTGAACTCGTGCTTTGACACGTATATACGAGTACTTCGTTGCGGGGGGGTGACCGCCTTTCCTCTCCATCTTTTTTTATTTATTCGTCCTAAATAAAATTACACAAATTTATTCGTCTCTGTTTTATGAATTATAACGTTTAGAAAATACGCAAATGCTTATGATAAATGTAATTAAAAAAATAGATTATTTTCTTATTCGACCGCGTCGCTTGGGCCAACACTTAGCACGGTCTGATAACTACGATCATCTTCTCAGCGACGCAAACTGTACCTGAAAGGATGATCGGTCATATTACAAATTCGATAAAACAAAATCCGATGGAATGACTAGCACTATATTCTGACTTTAAGAGTTTTTGTTTGAAAAATGTATAATGGTACCATACAGACACTTTTTTTTTTTTGTTGGCAATTCACGCGTGATATTTTGATGTAACGTGAATGCGCGGATTGCGGGTAGGACGCGGCTCCGCATTTTGCGGATGCGCTTCGGATGCGGATGAAACATCTGGGGATGTGAATCTGATGGGGATGCAATAATTTAAGAAGATTGTGTATACGGTATGGATGTCAATACGAAGTCTGTAAAAGGGGACCGGATACGAGTGATTAAACCGTTGTCCGCGCGGGCTCTAGTTTTCAGTGATAACTATTCCAAGGTAGTTGAAAAACGGTAGATTTTCAACGTAAGGTGAGTTTAATTATAATTTTGCATTATAAAGACCCGCTTTGGGATTAAACGAGATGGCTTTAGTTTCGGAAGTGTTAAGATTCATCGGCCATATTCTGTACCAAGCGGAAATATTGTCAAGATTAAACTGCTGCTAGGACAAGGCTTTGCAAATAATAATAGGGCGGTAAAGCCCAGAGTCATCGCCAAAAAGGCGTATTATTGAAGGAACAGAGCATGGCAGATGAGTGATGTCTATTAGAGAAAGTAAGGGACATAGAACAATTCACTGTAAAGTTGCGAATTGGGCTGGCAAAGGCAAATAATTATCATTGTGAAGACGATCAGATTGCCGATGGTCTATAAGAAATTTGGTTATTTGATTGATTATATTCTCTTCAAGATGAAATTGAGGAAGTTTTAGTCGTAAACACAGGTGAGGTACCGTGTCGAACGCCTCAGCAAAAATCTTGAAGATGTCATGGGCAAAAACGGACGCGTCCGAAATTTCATGGAGGTGAGATACAAATCGAAAAGTTGAAATTCGGATAAGAGGGTTTTTGGAAACAGCGTTGACTGGTATTTAAACAGTTTTTTCGAAGGAGGAACTTAACTACGTGAGATTATATGATATACTCTATAATGTTAGAAGGTATACTAGTAAATGATATGCGCCTGAATTTGTATAGAAAATCTGGGGTACTAAATTTTTAGACAGGTATGGCGGTGTCTTTTTTTACAATCAGATGGAATATAAAAAGTTAAAAGGAAGTCCTAGTGTAAGCGAACTAATACCACAAAAAACAATTTCTCTGACTATACATAAAACAACTCTGTGGTATGCCTTCACTGCCAGGGGCGGAGTTAAGGTTTCGCCCATCAATAGACTTAGTGATTCCTGAAGGGGTAAAAACTATCCCTTCCAGTGTTGACCTAGCGTTGCAGGGTAATAAAGAAAAAGGAAAGGTTCCACTTGCTAAAGCCAGTTTAAAATATTTATTCAAAATAAATTCAGTTTCTTCACACGATAGACCGTTTCCGTTGTCATCCACTAACTTAGGGAAGTTAATTTTTTTTTGGTGGGAGCGACCGTTCGCTAGATTTTCTTGAGATTATCTCTAGGTATATGAAAAGCATCACGCTTAAAAACGCCGTAATTTTTTTTTTGCCTTGTTCCTATAAGCATTGTCACATTCAAAGTTGTGATCCCACGACCACGGGGACAGTATTCGCTTTGTACTATAAAGAAACAGTTTTTTTATTTATCATTTTTTAAGATAGTTCTTAAACCGAGGATTTTGGATGTTACTTCTTGACGATGCATTTGTCACATATATTTCCTTCCCAGACCTTAATGCAGCATTTTCTTAAGTAACACAGTCAGTTTAAATGAGATTGGTGTCAACCTTAGCAGGGAAGTTATTAGCAAACGATTGAAAAGAAGACAAAATAATTTGTAGATTTTTCTTATGATAGTTAAAGAATTTGTTTCGGGAAGATTCGTCCTTCCTAGTGAAAATACAGTCTAAGATAAAAAAAAAATGTGATAGAACAAGACGATTCTATCATATTTATAAATATTCGAAATTCAGTGACCCCACGACAATCTGGTGTAGTGAAACAACACCATATAGGTGCAAGGCATCGGCACTATTACCTCTCGGCCACACTGAACCTAACACTAGATGTCCGGACACCGCTGACCATTAGCTGCGCCAACGAGGTCGCGCGAGTAATTAGTGTGATGTTATGGACGAGCGTAAGCAGGTATTTTCAGTATCTAGATGATGTTGAGTAAGACAAGTTAATGTCTGGATAATTTATGTTTCCGTCGATTAGAGCAAGGCTATTAGGATGACGACTCATGACAATATCTACGCATATAATGAAATAATCAGCAAAACCATTTTAAAAACACGGCGTACGATAACATATACGAATAATCAAAGAGAATTATTTGCGCTACACATGAACCCAAAGTATCTCAAAGCAGCTCTCGACATCCATAATCTTTAAAAAATTCCGTTTTTATCAGCTATCATGACCCCGCCACCCTTACTAGCATCTACCTTTCCAATACACTTTATAGTTTTCAGAGACGAGCAATTCTGAAACAGCAGTGTCTGAAGATAACCTCGTCTGAATACCTAAGATAACATCCGATTCATTTGAGAGAAGAATACTCGACAAATCATTCAGTTTAGAACACTCCGAAAATTGCTCAGCAGTTACGAAAGGCCAGTACTATTAATTGCATTGCACATTTTTGCTAGCGCTTGAGTGAATGAAATTAACAAAATTCGAATCAACGATAGACATAACGGTAGAGTCCGAGGGTATCTTGTAGCCAAGTAATTCGTGTGAAGAAATTTTGTAATGTCATCTACGAAAAGCAATCGGCGATAGCCAGTATCTTATCATACCAGAAACTCGAATTTTTCCAGACAACGCGCCTCGATAAATTTTCGCAAATTGATATTATCGCTTCCTTTAGCTTGAAAGTTTATAAAAAAAAAAAGAACTGCTAACTTTTGCGTCACGTGTTCGAACATTTTACATGTATATCGACGTGGATATAATTATCACGTATACTATATTTACTATATCATCCGGTAATGGCCCATGGGCCGACAGTATCTGAAAATGAATGAATAAATACACAAAATAAATGAACAAGCAAACAAAAAAAAAAAAACAAATGAACAAATAGATGCATAAATAAATAAAAAAATCAACAAATAATTAGAGGAATGAATAAACAGATAAATAAATAAATAAAAGTAAGTCAAACCTGTCAACTAAACCCGAAAAGTTTCAAAAGCCAGTGTAATCACTTTTGCTCGGCCTCACCCTAGGTTTTTTTTCTTTCAGAGTAAAGAACACCAAAAGAGAAAATTAGATTATTACGCCGGGAGCGATTCTCGAGACCATCCTGAGTCCTTTGGAGCTGATCGATTGCGGTCGCGTCGGCCTAAGTCACATGGAGAACATAATAGCGCTTCACGACAGGGACGAAGGGTAGGAACGAGACAACACAATGCGCTAAGTCACAGCCTGCAGGCTCTCAGCGTAGCTTTTTTATATCATGAAACGCCGGCAGCTCATGTTCAATTTTTGATAGCTTAGCATTTATGACACACAAGGCGTCCTCATTTTCTTGCGGTTAAGCTTGCATCACCTTGGTGGAGAAAGCGAAACAGCTTTGAGCATCTTATCTTGACACCCTTCAAACTTCGCGAAGAAGTTCTGCATTTCACCGCCCGCTTCGGCAACTGTTTTGGTGCCTGGGGTTTGTACAACATCACGCGACATTAACAGGAGCACAAAAAATATACAATATACACTCTTAGACTACGGAAGAAGCATAGAAATGGCATTTTTCTGGGCGACAGGCGTGTCGCACCTTCATCAGACAAACATTTTCAAGATATTCCGTGTGTTTTATTTCCCTTTCGTGATGAAGACAATGAAGAGACATGCATCTTGAAGGTGTTACACTCCCCTCTGGCAGAGGCCACGGTTTTCCTTTTGGAGATAGCAAGATGATGACTCTGTACATGGTTGAGGTGTTTTGCTCGAAACTTGAATGGTGCAGGATTCAGACAGAATGAACTGGTCGCACACGCAGTAGGGACCGGTGTCGGAGACGTTGAAAACTGACGAAAGTCTTCCACCAAAATGTCGAGCGCTGTTGAAGAAAATGGCATGAGACATGCATGTTGGTAATATCTCATATCTTATTTTCCATAAGAACAACTCTGGTCCACATCTGTTACTGCACATGTTACGGGTGACCAATATTCATAAATAAATAAATACATTATTCAGAAATAAATACAAACCAGATCAAACCAGCGAACGCATGCTCAGCAGCTGTGCTTTCCGTAATGGATAGCTTGATAGCCGGAGTCTTCGTCGCTCGTAATATTACGAATATCACGCTTGTCGATCTGCTGCGCAATGTCTCGCTCTATTTAAGTGCCTTCGCACCTCAGTACGCTCGCCCATGTCCGCCCCGTATTTCTGCCACTCATCAAATAGCTAGCTATCTCTCAAAGGAAAAGAAAGAGCCTGACTTGACTGGGGCGTAATGTGAACATCGATCGCGATGCCATCATAGCCGATGTCTTCTTGCTTGTCTACCATAGAAGACCGTGGGAGAGCGGAAAGCTCATACCATTTACTCGCCGGAGATCGGAGCCCCCTCCCGACCGAGTTTTGCGGAAACGAACGGCGCAAAAACAGTCGTAAATCCTAGGTGCATGTTCAATTCAAGGTGTTCTTTGTTTGCGCGCTTCTGGATGTGGCCGTGCGGGCGCGTGCAACTCTGTCGTTCCGTTTCAAAAGACAAAAATACAAACAACGATATCAATGTATTGGGTTGCGCTACTTTGAATTTATATTGAGATATATGGTATTTTGTCTCACGGCCGAGGGGAACAAAGTTTCTCGAATGGTGGTAGCTCGTGGGTGCCCCTCGGTGTTTTGTTTTGACTCGTTCCCCTGAGATAATCAAATTCTTTCTCGGTGTACGGCATGCATGCATGTTATGAAAGAACTACGGAGCGTGACATCTTTATGGCCTTCAGAGAGCAAAAAAAAGCCAACAAAATCTGCGAGACTAATGAAAGTCTTTGAGCGGTTGGGCGCGTGCTCCGAATACTATGGGCGTTGGTATCCATACGCATGCGCCGTTCACCTTTTCCCGCTGTTGTGTAATGCGCGCGGTAGGAAACTGCGCGGTACGTTATAGTTAGGGTTCTTTGTTTTGGGGAGTTATATATATATTTTTTTTTGCGGGAATCTTTGCGGGGTTTCCTTTTTTCGGAGTTTGTTTTTCGGTATTTATTTTCAATGCCAAGCAAAATATCGGGGTTTATCGAGGCTGATGCTATAGGGTAGCTGCGCATTTATGAATCTTTGATACAAATTATTTTCCCCCTCACCCCGATTCTGGTGTCTTCCTTTTTTCTGAGGTCTGAAACTCACGCCCATCTACCAAATACTTGAAAAAGGTCATTCCGTTACCGCGAACAGAAGCTAACGGAGCAAGGGGCCTAATTCCCAAAGACAAAGCAACCTCAAGGACAGTTAAGAATAATTCTGTTGAGATCAACAAAACAAAAAAAAGCTGCACATGTTTTGTTTTTTGTTTTTGTTTTTTTGTGCAGCATTATTTATAAAGGCTTATCGGTATTTACCATACAGAGAACTCCAGTTATAGTTGGGGTTCTGCGTTCTTGCTCTATACAAATGAACCCCCGAAATGTAACCTCAGGGTCGGTTTTATCGAGATCGGGCAAAACGGAAAGAAAACATTGCAGAAACCCGGCCCGTTTTTTAATAACAAAAAGTCGGGCTGCATAAGAACGAATTTTTTTCTATAGCTTTATTTCTTGTTGGCCCAAAATTCAAACCGCACTAAACTGTCCGTGAGGTTGCTTATTCACACTGGGCCGACCATACCCTTTTTTTTTAAATTCTGTCTGTTTTAACGGGACCGCGGTGATGTGTTCCTAGTATTCCTGCGACGTTGTTGTGACTTCAAGGGAACTGTCTAAGGTGCAGAACGAGGAGTCGGGGCTGTGACTCACTGAAAGCCCAGCCCCGAGAAAGCAGGCCTGAAATGGGAGTACTGAAGTATAACATTTATATACAGTGAATGTAGAGGTATGTCGGCGAAGGTTCCTGTCAACAACCTACATCTACAGCCTTCGGGCACTCTATAACGCCCCCCCCCCCCTCCCCCCCTGCAGCCCCCAGAGGGCGAGAAGGCCCGTTGAAAGAGAGGAGCCTTCCCCACAGTGCGAACACACAATGGAGTTCGCGGCGCAGGCGTGATTGACGCAATCCCCCTCTGCTATTTTGACATGGTACAGATCATGCAATCTGTAGCCGCTCTTGCCGTGCACCGATAGCCTCTCTCGACCTACGCTGAGTCTGATTCAAGTGCTCAAGGTTCTTGCTGCTTCACCGAATCACAACACCGGCGCACACCAATACACGCACACCGGTTTCTCTACTTCCGGGGACTGCGCCACGCAGTTCTCGAAAGCGAGGAAGAATTTTCCCGCTAAATTTAGCGGAGAAATGTTTCGGCTGAACTTAACAGAAAATGTTTTTCTGCTAAATTTAGCAAATAAATTTTTTCGCTAAATTTAGCGCGGGCATGTTTTCACTAAATTTAGCGGGAAATTTAGCGAAAGTTTAACGCTATATGGGAAGGGAGAAGGAGAGGAGGAGGGGAGGGTACGGAGGGGGAGGACGGGCATGCCCTCCCCTCCTGCTCAAGAGCTGCGCTCTATTTCGGCATTACAGATAATTGTAAACGTCTTTCATTTCTTGTGGCAATTCGTTGGGCAGGAGAGCGAACTATAGGGGCGCTTTATTCAGCTTGTTGTCCACACAGCCGGGTGTTTGCTAACAGAGCAAAACAAAAAAATCGTACCTCGCCAAGCACGGTCTGGGTACGAGCGCTTCGCTTTGACCACTGCTTTGTTCACACGAGTAGTCACCTTCGAATCGTCGTCTTCGGTTTCTCTGACTGACAACAAAGATTAAAATTCGGTTTGTTGCCCAGTAGCAGAAAGGCTAGATAGCTGTTTTATGTGTTTCTGAAAACGGCATGGATGAGAACATGCATGTACGCTCAGTGCACTAACCTTCTTTACCTGTTAATTTTCAAATTAAACATCAGCTGAATACTTATGACAAGCCACTCCTTTGTTGGGTCGTGGTATATAAGATAGCGGAAATCATGAGAGATGTCAATCTCATGAGTTGGATGTGATAGCATGTAATAAACAATGATATTAGAAAAAAGGACGCTGTGCAGGAGGATAATGCAGTTAACCATTCAAGGGAACATCCTCATCCCACGGCTGGGAAGCGGAGTCACGATTTATGTGGAAAGAGCTGACTGATAACTGATGACTCGCGCGCCTATATCCTTCACGGTATTACTCAACATTCGTTTGGATTTACCAAAATAATTTGATCGGCTAGTTGGTAGAACAGAGTACATTAAAATAGCTTGAGCGATGGACGACATCACGTAGAGAGAGACAGGACAAGCGCTACTAGCAACATGTATTTAAAGGCATTTCCCAACTATTTCTCTCTAGTCTCTACTCCCTTAAAATGAAAACTTAAATTTTAGTCGCGAATGCCTTTTTTTATTGTACTACTCGGCAATGCTTTCGCCATATTTATATTTAGTACGTTTGAACCCTGGATATATGATTCAGACGGGTGCCAGTGACTGCTAAAACTAATTAAGACAGTTTTAACTCATTTTGTTCAGCTTGAAGACATCAACTTTCATTATAATAATAATAAAAAACTCCAACACAGAAAGAAACATTGCGAAAATTGCGGGAATTGAATCGACGGATTAACCAACCTCTTCTTTACACTTCTTTCACTTCCAATAAATGCATCGCCTTTTCTTTTTTGTCTACATGTATTCAAGGTAAATTCTATTTCAAAATGCAGCTTGTTCTTTTTGGGCCTTTCCTTCAATCCTCAAAGTAAGCTTTCTGGACTTCTTTCGACTTATACCCGTACTCGTTTCAATCTGGATGAGCACAGGTAGGCTAGGAGGAGAGGTGGGAGAGGAGGATTGGATTAAATAAATTGTTCTGGGAGATCATCAAGTTTATAGTTTCAAGAGTTCATGTGCCATGCGTTAAATTATCTGATGAAGAGCGCCGTGAACGTGGGCGTCTTCATGAACAGGCTGGACATGCTGCCAAACGATGATGTAAACGTCTGTCACGCTATAATGTTTCACTTATACAACACAATTGCGGAGCATTCAGCCATACACTTTTAGGTATAACATTTTTTTTCAACCTCATTATTCACGGAGCTACCGCCGTAGAGTTTAGCGATTGAAACTCCCAAGTACTTTGCGTACAAATAGGCGCAATGCATTTTCTAGTGTGGTATACGCAGTGATTTGATTGCTGCACCAATGGCGTCAAACTGCGCCAAGGGGCTAACCCTGCTACATCCTGCTGCATTTTGCCAAAGCATGGGTAATCTGCGCCAAGCCTGCGCCAAGCCTGCGCCAAAGAGCCAATTTTGCTCGCCTTTCAAAACTGAAACTAAACTGAGTACCCTAATGAGCACACGTGAGCTAGGTGGCGCAAGCGACCGCCCGACACAAAGTACCCTGCATCAATCGTTCATCCGGTCTTGCATGGTTTTTCCCGCCGCCTCTCGTTTCGCGCTCTCGTTGTCTCGCGTCTCTTCAAAAAAGTTTTCAACGATGAACGCAGGCATGTGCGGACGCTCTGACACTAGCGTGCTGGGTACCAGCCATGCCATCATGCTGTGAAACGAAACCATGTTTTTGCGCGGCGGGAATTACTTTGTGAGCTGAAGCACTTGTTCCTGAAAGCAACGGCCGTGGGAAAACTATATTTGGTCCCTGCCTGCCAGTCGCCGTGGTCGCGCGACGTCGAGTGTTGCCGTCGCCACGTCGCTGCAGATATGGCGCTTTCTAAACTGAAACGTAAGGAACGCCCTGATGTTCGTCAAGATTCCTGTTCTTGTTTAATACGCTACTACGAAATTCCCTTATATCAAAGACTTCTGTGTCGAAGTACTGTTTACCTAGGTTTCTCTCGGGAAGCTTTCTTTCGAGAGGGACCCCGGTACGTGAAAAATATGCCGCGAAAGAGTTGAGGAAGAGAAGTGAGCTAAAGCAAAGAAGGCAATGTCTGTTACGCTGAACTCGCACAGCGCGCTCGTTTGTCTCCAGTTCAGTCGTTGCACAAAGGTTCTTTATTTTTTTATCTGTGTGTTTAGCTTCAGTGTTGGGTAAAGTACATCTTAAAGGTACTTCAAGTAGAGCACGAAGTAAATGAGACGTGATGTGCTTCAAGTAAAATAGTAAGTACACTGGGTGCAAAGTACTATAAACACAATGTACTTTTGAAGTAAAGTACAAGTATTTTAACACAATCGTTCATGATGACCTTTCATTCCCCTATACAGTGTTTTTGTTTTTAACTGGTATGCATTGCCCAGCGGTAATCAGGGGTGCATGATCTATTTTCAAAAATAGCGGCGAATATCTGATAAAGTCAAGTGGCCGCAAAGTAGTTATTTTCAGGAATGGAGCCAAATTCAGAAGTCGGTTTTCTAAATTTGGCGCCGCTCGCACCGGATTGTTGCACCCAAGGGGTTTAAAATGTACTAGGAGAGAGCATGACGTCAGCCCCGTAGCTTCCGCAAGCATTCCTCTCGTAGAGAAGTGTTCTCTCCTTACTGAAAAAGGTAAAAAAAAACAAAACAGTGAGTGTGCAAGCGAGCTGGTGATAATTAATAATAATGTGTCACCTGAAATTGGGGCGCGACATTATTAAGGAACTTTCAAGTCGAAGGAAAAGACAAAAGAGAATGTCTCCAAACATTGTGACGTTCTCCTCTGTTGTGATTAAAATACAATTAAATGCATAGGTGCAAGAAATGGAGAGGTCCCGGGTTCGATACCCGGACCAGACGGATGTTTTCGGTCGCGCACCAGTCAATTATTTGTGTTTGTCCCTTTTCCCTCTTATTCCCCTTCCCCAGAGATTATTTTCGTGACTCCTCTGTTGTCTTTTTCTTCGACTTGAAAGTTTAATTTTTCCGTACCTCAGTCTCAGGTGCTGCCTGTTCTCCTAATATTTTAAACCGCCTCCCTTGCGCTGACCGAAAGAGAAGTAACGACAGTTCAAAAAGCTACGGAAAAGACGCCCCCAGAACAAACGGAGCGATGAGTCGTCTGCTCACATTTCTGGTGTCAATAGAATATCCCTCCCGGAATTTCTGCGGAGTTGACAAAGCACCATTTCGTGATACAAATTTGAAAAAAAAACCAATTTTGGGAATGTACTTTGGAGTCGGGGGTTATACTTTCTTCCGAAAATACCAGAAAAAAATTCTTTAAGTAAAGGTATACAAGTGCATATTCAGCGAATGTACTTCAAGTGAAGTAAAAGTTTCCTAAATCTACTTGAAATAGTACTTTAAGTACAATGTACTTAAAATACTTCCCAACACTGATTAGCTTGTACCTCGCCAGCCGCTCTGGCAAGCACGTGCGGCTGGGCTGTTTTTTGTCGTATGCTGGACAGTTACATTTTGTGTACAATTTCGGGAACCACTTGGCGACGAAGCGGAGTGGCATAGTTTCGATCGAACAGCTATCTCCGCTCGCGTAACAAGCTCGCATTGCACTGCAGTGGTGACGTGTATCGACAGTTAGAGACTGCTTCTATTTATTATATAACTAGTCACCCTAATGCTGTGAAATTTAATACTAAGCTGGTCATTTTAAAATAAATCTTAATAGATGCAGTTTGGTTCCTATTTACCTATAGCGAGTACATATATATGTATAATTTTACTGAAGCATGGCAAAATGTTTCATGTCATTGGCATTTCAGTTACATGCTGAGACTCTCAGGTGGTCTAACTTGATTATTATATGCTTACTGCGGCAAGGAATGTGTCCTTCGTTTGTCCAGCACTTAAAACGAATATTTTTGTTTTTTCTAAGAATATCTGCTCCAAAAGCTACTTTTGCTGCTCCGAAACACTGTTTTAGCTGCTCCAAAAGCCATATTTGCTGCTCCAAAACACTGTTCAGCTGCTACATAGTCCTCGTTTGCTGTTCCAAAGCACTGTTTTGGCTGCTCCGAAAAGTGCTTCAAAACGGCTTAGGCCAGTAACATCACTGTATACGTTAAAGAACAAAAATTCACGAGTGCGCGAAAACAAAGGCTTAAAATAGGTGCGCACACGACATGGCAAATGACTGTCCTGCCTTGTATGTTGCATTCTTTCTTAAGTGTTATTTGTATGTCCGTTTCACAGCCCTTACAGATTGCGAATTTTTTTTACATGTGTTGCTTTTTGTTTTTGTTTTTTTCTTAGTAGTATGCTTTTTAAAGGCTGGATATATTGTGACAATGCAGACTGGTATCCTGCAGTTCGGCGTACAGTTGACCCCAACGATGCTTCTTTTGTTTTGAATAATCAGATATCCGTCGACAAAAACAAATAAAAAAATCCTCCGACGTGGTGTTTTCTATTCTGTAACATAAGGTGCACCCGTGACCTCGCGGTCGTGACTAAAATAAACTTTCTATAAATCTTCGAAAGCGGTTCAAATCGATTAGCGCGTGACTCATTCCCAGTCTTCGCAGTACTCGTATAAGGGAAAACTACGACAAGCGGCTACTTTTGCCTGGGGCGGATATAGGAGACAGGCTGGAGGGGGGGGGGGGGGGGGGCAGAGGAATCTGCAGGGAGATTATACGTCATGGATGAATGTGATGTCACTGGCGAGGCATTAACGAGATGAGTTTTGTTGACCCAGTAGTTGCCATTTCACCAAGAACTAAACATTTATTTCTAAATATAGAACTGGTGTATGTCGTGAACCTGGTCCACTCCCCCCCCCCCCCCCCCCCCGTTGAATCGCCCCTTCCTTTAAAAGTGCTGAAAGTAGAAATGACAGTACGCTTTTTGCCCGCAGAAACGATTCACACACTCCTACCAATTTCTTCAACCATCCCTTATAGACACTTGAAAATCAAACTTGCTTCAGTCAACTTGCTTCTTTGCTTTTTTTTATTTCATTGAAATCAGAACAGCAGCTACAACGCTTTTCTCACAAAACTTGGCTTGATAAGAGAAGTTGGAAAAGAATATTACACTGAGAGGTGCAGTGAATGTATCTTTTAATATAAAATACAAAGTGCTATCATGTAATATCTGAGATAACACATATACGTAATAAGTATATTTTCTCCAAACTAATAGCTAAAAGATGCCAATTTATCGAGGACTGGGAATCAGGCCCAGTTACGCGCGTGACGTGAGTTTCAAATTTATCGCCGACATATGGTGCTTCGGAGAGCGTTTTGAATCAATTGTAACAGCAGTAAATTGAAAAGACTTCTATACTCCAAAGGGGTGTGAAAGTATGAATATGAATTATATGAAAGTATGAATATGAACAAATTTCACTGTGTGAAATTTGTTATCTATGTAAAGATCAGTGTTGGACAAGGTACTTGAAAAAATATTTAAGGTAAGTTGCTAAATCCCTTCTTCATGAAATATTTAGAGCACTACCCGAGTCACTTTCGCTGCGGAGTATCATAACAAGGGTATACGTAATAAAATGTAGTTGCATTATTTTCGAAGATACTTCCGCTTCATTGACACCAGAATGATTCATTTGTAATAAACAGGAGGAAGCAAAACTCACTGTGTTATTCTATACGCAGTCCCAGTACCGGTAGTATCTCTAGTGCCATCTTACTAGATCGATAAACGTATTTTCATGCAATATTTTTGAGACACGGAAAATACCATGTTGTGCTGGTTTTATAATGCGCACCTTCAATGCATCGTATTACTTAGCACCATAGTCCCTATATACGGAGTTCAACATAAACAAGTTTTAACACACAGCAAAAGAAAAAAAAAAAAAATTTAGTAACACGGCACCTGCCGCGCCTTACTCACTTATGTTACCCGAATGCTCCATGAAAGATAACTAGAAAGCAAAAAAAAGGAACAAGCGAACAAGGAGAAGCACTGCTGCCTTTCTTGCGGTTGTCCTTTTCTTTATTTCTCCCCCGATATCGGGCTCTAGAAGCGCGTTCAGAAGATTACTTAACTTTGGAAGGACTTTCTGTATGCATTTTGAGAGCTCATCCTGCTCGTAGTTTGTGTCCTTCCCTTTGTAATCCTTGTGCTTATGATTCAGGGCCAGATTATCACCTTTTTCCACGCACAGTGTTTCCAAGAGTGACACGTACACTTGCGAAAGAAAGGGACATTGTTGTCGCAACAGGGTAAACCATAAAAAAGCCACATCAATTATAGGAAGATCCGTGGTGAATTCTTAGGAACTGCTTTAACATAACCCTTGAAAACGCCAAGCAGCTGCTCATTTGAAAAACTTTAACGATGACCCTTTCACTTTTCTTTTTTGCCTTCCTATTTTAACTTTCTCTTTCGCTTTTTTTAAATTTTTTGCTTCTCTTTTTGGTCTCGTTCCGGGGTCTGTGCTAGGGCTTCTCAAAGGTGTGTGTGTGTGTGTGGTTTTTCCCAAGGGTCATGCTAATGGATTCCCTAAGAATCCACTAATGGAACTTTCTGTAATTATTCACAACTTTTTCTCTACTCTGCCTCTCAGAGGCAGAGCAGAGAGAAAGGATGTCTTTGAATACGATCATTTATATAACTCGGGGAAACAACCACATCCATATCACTCGTGGAAGGAAGCGCATTCATATCACTCGTGGAGTGAACCGAATCCATCATTTTGACTACACACACGCTTCACAGCCCATACGCCGCTACTACGCAAACCCAGAGCCAAGAACAACGGGCGACGGCAGAGTGGCAACTGACCACGCCCGCATTCCACCGCGCTGCGCCGCAACACCTCCTAGATAACAAAGCCGTAGTGCTCAATGAGATGGCATCATCAGATAAGGCCAACGCTGGACACAAATTAGACACGACGATTGCGTCAACGTTCGGCTCAAACTTGACTCGAAGCTAATCGCTGACGCAGCCCTTGTTTTCAATCTGTGTTCGGTGTTGGCCTTCTCTGATGATGCTATCTCATTCAGCACAATGGCTTTGTAATCTATGAGGTTTTGTTTTTCGCCTCCTTTTCTCTGACTCAGCGTTAGCTATGAGCGTAACTTTGACAAATAGGAAAGGGCTCATTTTAAAGAAAACTCGGCCATGTCTCAGTTAACGCTCAGTTTCTCAGCGTCTGGGAGAGAGGAAGAGTTTAACGAGTGTTTACGTCAGGGCTTCGGACCAATGGGAGCGATGCACGCTTCACCCTCTCTCCCCGGCGCTGACAAACGAAAGACACCACAGGAAATTTCCTAAAACATAAGTTTTAGTCTAATGCATTACATATAAAACGAACAAAATATGGCACGAGTACACTTAAGACTGCTTACGTGTAGGAAGCTGAAAGCATTATAGTCCCGCGGGAGATATGTTTTCGAGCAATGTTTCTACACGTATTACAGTTTAGGACAACGTATAGGACGACGCCGAGGACAACTTCCTAGAGATCGACACCAAGTACGGCGTCTAGGACGACCTCTAGGACGGCGTCAAGATCGATATCTAGGACAATTGCTGAGACGACCTCTGGAGGACCTTAAGGACAACGTCTAGGACAATGTCAAGAACGACGACGCCTAAACAAGGCCTAGGACGACGTCGAGAACGGTGCCTACAGCACGATGTATAGGACGACCACAAGGACAACATCAAGAACGACGTCAAGGATGACTTCTACGACGACCTATAGGACGACCTTAGGGACGACGTCGAGAATGAGGCCTAGAAGAGGTCACTTAAGGAGGCTGTGGCGTATTTCCGTGGGCGGCCACGTTTGCCAGCGGAAGTCGGTTTAGATTTAGAGGCTGCTGCCGATGTCTAGGCCGTTGATGTAGACGCGGTCGCCTCAGAGTCCATCGCACGAAGCGCACAATGAGCAAAGATGAAGTACTAAGTGCACTCTGTGCACACGGCGCTCTGGCGACGATATCACGCTGATGACGTATTATGACGCTTGATGACATGACGCTGATGACGCTTGATGACGTATTTTTATGGCCATATTGTCACGAATGAAGGTGACGAGGGGACGAACAGTTGACTGAAAATAAAGGTTTAATGGCAAGCTTGTGCCAAACAAAATAATGAAGAAACAGCGTCGAGGCAGCAGAAAAGCGGGCGGCGATTTGGCGGCGTAACAGCAAGCGAGAGCGAGACTGACTCGATAATGCCGTGGGCGGTTTTTAGAGCGCAGCTCTTAGGGGCCCGTTCCCGGCTTGAGCGGCGTCGCCGTCGCCGTCGCCGTCGCCGTCGCCGTCGCCGTAGCCGTCGGCGTAACCGCGCGGTGCATTATGGGTAAATTTCCCCGCTAAATCTAGCGGAAAAAATTTCCCCGCTAAATCTAGCGGAAAAATTTCCCCGCTAAATCTAGCGGAAAAAATTTCCCCGCTAAATCTAGCGGAAAAATTTCCCCGTCAAATCTAGCGGAAAAAATTTTCCCGCTAAATCTAGCGGAAAACTTTCCCCGCTAAATCTAGCGGAAAAAATTTCCCCGCTAAATCTAGCGGAAAAATTTCCCCGCTAAATCTAGCGGGAAAATTTCCCCGTCAAATCTAGCGGAAAACATTTTCCCGCTAAATCTAGCGGAAAACTTTCCCCGCTAAATCCTAGCGGAAAAAATGTCCCCGCTAAATGTAGCGGAAAAAAATTCCCCGCTAAATCTAGCGGAAAACTTTCCCCGCTAAATCTGGCGGAAAAAATTTCCCCGCTAAATCTAGCGGGAAAATTTCCCCGCTAAATCTAGCGGAAAAAATTTCCCCGCTAAATCTAGCGGAAAAAATTTCCCCGCTAAATCTAGCGGAAAACTTTCCCCGCTAAATCTAGCGGAAAAAATTTCCCCGCTAAATCTAGCGGAAAAATTTTGGTCACGTGACCCGGGGGTCACGTGACCTGGGGAGTCACGTGACCCCCTCCCGAGGTCACGTGACCTCTGAGGGGGCACGTGACCCCCGAGGTCACGTGACCCCCCCCCCCCCCCCCCCCCCCCCCGAGAACACGTGGCCCTCAGTACCCTCTGTAGCCGCCAGGACATACGGTGCCATTTTTGGACCAACCAAGGGCATTCCAGTCACTTCAGCTAAGAGACTTCAACGTTGGGCGCTAATCTTAATGAATTACGCCTACACCATCGAGTATGTTCCAACCGAAAAGTTTGGGAACGCTGATGGTCTGTCCCGGTTTGCTGAAGGCCCTGATCAAGCCTTTGACCAAGAGATGTCACAAGGCGTGTTTTCCATTCAATTGAGGTCTGAAGATGTCTTCGCACTCCACACCGAAACTCTGGCAAAGCTCCCCATCAGGGCAGCTGACATCGCCAAGGAGACAGCAAAGGATAAAATGCTCTCCCAGGTTCGCACACACATTTTGGAAGGATGGCCAACGAAGATCGTTGACCCAAATATTCAACCGTTCCACAAGCAAAGAGCAGAACTTGCCGAGCTCGACGGTTGCATTCTCTGGAATGCTCGAACGGTAATTCCTAGCAAGTTCAGGCCACATATCCTCGATCTGCTTCATGAGGGTCACATTGGTCAAACGAAGATGAAGATGCTCGCGCGATCTTATGTTTGGTGGCCAAGAATGGACTATGAAATCGAAAAACAAACTCAACAGTGCGAACAGTGCGCATCAATATCGGACACTCGACCACAAATCCCTCTGCATCGTTGGGAAGATCCAGGAACACCCTGGCATCGCCTCCCTGCCGACTTTGCAGAATTGGACCAAAAGCACTATCTCATCGTCATTGATGCTTTTAGCAAATGGCCGGAAGTCATACAGATGACATCTACGAAAGCATCAGCAACCATGGATGCCTTCAAAGAAATATTTCAGCACCATGGTCTTCCACAACAGTTGGTAACGGACAATGGCCCTCAGTTCATTAGTTCCGAATTCGAGACGTTTCTGGTTCAAAACGGCATTGACCACCTTCTCACGCCGCCGTATCATCCGAAATCAAATGGTCAAGCCGAGAACTTCGTGAAGACGTTCAAGACCGCTCTTCGTCGCGCAAAGGGCAAGGACAGCCGGAAGAGCCTACAAGACTTCTTGATGCGATACCGCATTACCCCTCATATATCCACTGGGAAGGCCCCATGCGTACTTTTGAACCAGAGACACTATAGGACGGTGCTTGATTTGGTAAAACCCTCGGCCAAACCGTCCAGGTCTCCACAGATCCGCCACTTGAACTCGCGCTCGTTCGCAATTCACCAAAAAGTCTGGATCAAGCACCCTCTGAGAAAACAGCACTGGATTAAGGGTGTGATTCAAGGAAGGGTAGGCAGCGTGATTTTCGAGGTCCTGGATGAGAACTTCAAAGTTCGCCGTGTGCATGCTGACCACCTAAAGAACAGAGTCACATCCGACGCTTTCGAAGGCCTCCTGTTTCCGGTCAGCAGAAGTCCACCGGTGGAACGCACTGCGTCTCCAACGGAATTTCCAACTCCAGCAAGCCCAGGAGCTTCACACCGTAATTTGGAGCACATTCCAAGGTACCCTCAGCGAAGACGCATGGCACCGGAGCGCTTCCAGTCTTCGTAATCGGGGAGATGTAGCAGACAGCCTGCTATCATCATCGAAGGGACCATCAAGCCAGGTGCACGGGCTCGCGTGGCTGGCAGCTCGGGCGTTCGGCACCGTATGTCCTGGCGGCCGGACCTGCTTAGTTTCGGCTCCTCGAAATAAATATATTTGCCACCTGAACCAGGTTACAACACCCTCCCCTCCTCCTCCTCAAGAGCTGCGCTCCAATTCGGCGTTACAGGGAGTGGTAAACGGCTTTCACTTTTTTATCTGGAGCCATCTGGAACGTTCGGCCAAGATGGTTTGAGCGTCGTGGGCTCGGGGCGAGAACGAAGAGGCATTTTCGAGAACAAGAAACAAGGACGAAATGATAAAAGCTATGCCACGAGCAAGAATAAGCAGGAATCTCCTGGAAGTGCGTGACCGAGCATTTCTTGCTCGGCCCTAAGCGCGGCCCATCCCCCCCCCCCCTCCCCTCCCCTTTAAAAGCGCATCGTCCCGATGCAAACGCGAAAGGACGACAAAAATTGGTAAAAATTTACGGTGAAACGAAATAAACATGCAGTGTCAGAATCCTAACGCGGGTGAACGGCTTGAGTCGAACTACATGGATGACTTCGGGTCTTGTGTATCGGCGTCGGGTTCCGTTGGGGAGCACCTCATAGTTTAAGTCCCCAAGGCGGCGAATGACCTTGTAGAGTCCAGGGTGGCGTTTTAACAGTTTCTCGCTGAGGCCTCGGCGCCGAATAGGTGTCCACACCCACACCGTGTCTCCGGGCTGCAGCTCCACGTCGCGGCGACGAAGGTTGTACCGGCCAGCGTCGAAACGTTGTTGGTCCTTTCCCCGAATGCGGACTAGCTGGCGAACTTCTTCTGCTCGTTGGATGACCAGCTGGGCGTCGGCGGTGCCGTCGTCCGTCGGGTCGTGGGGCAGCATGGCGTCGAGCATCATAGTGACTTTTCTGCCGTGCACCAGCTGGAAAGGTGTAACCCCAGTGGTTTCTTGAACCGCCGTGTGCTAGCGCACACCCGCTCGGAGCACGTCGAGCGAAAGCACGCGCTGAAGAACCGAGGGAATCCTGGGTTCAATCCCCATCCCTGCCAGTTTCAATCTGGATGACCATCGCACCGGCGTGCGGTCGTGCATCACTACTGCGTGGTGCACGTTAAATACCCCAGGCTGGCGGTTTTACTTCACTGGACAAATTGCCCATCTACAGCTGAAACACCCGACGCCCAGTGAGGTAGACTAACTTCCCGCTGTATAAACATACACACAACAATTTGCTTTGGACCGCCGTGTTGAACGCAAACGTGACGTAGGGCAACACTTCATTCCACGTCTTGTGTTTCACGTCCACGTACATAGAGATCGTGTCGGCAAAGGTCTTGTTTAATCGCTCCGCAGCCCGTTGGTCTGCGGGTGGTATGTCGCTGTTTTACTGTGGTCGGTGTTTTTCAGGCGGAGTATATCTTGTGTCGGTTGCACCATGAATGATGAGCCTCCGTCTGTAATTAGGACTTGGGGAGCGCCGTGTCGGAGGTTGATGATTTAACGAAGAACTTGACAAGTTCCACTGTGGTTCCCGACGAGAGTGCTTTCGTCTCGGCGTACCGCGTGTTATATTCAGTTGCCACGATTATCCAACGGTTTCCTTGCGTCGACGGCAGAAAAGGTCCAAGCAGATCCATTCCAATCTGCTGGAATGGTGCAGTCGGGGGCACGGTCGGCTGCAGGAGGCCTGCCGGCTTCTTCGGCGGTTTCTTCCGTCGCTGAAACTCGTGGCACGATCATGTACAGTCTACGGGAGCCTGGGCCAGTAGTACTTCCCTCGGATCCTTGCGAGAGTCCTGCTGTAGCCACTTGAGTCCTGCCAGTATGGTGTCAATGACACGCTGGAAGTTGCTGGCGCCGTGCACAGTCCGAAGGCATCGCCTTGAACTCATATAGTCCATCGGGCGTGACAAAGGCACTCTGGTCTTGGTCCTGTTCGTCGACCTCAATCTGTCAGTAGCCACTCTTCAAGTCCATCGACGATAAATACCGGAAGTGGCGCAGCCAGTCCAGTGTGTCGTCGATGCGGGGGAGCGGATACACGTCTTTCTTCACCACCGCGTTGAGCCGCCGGTAATCTACGGATAATCGAAGCGTTCCGTCCTTAATCTTCACAAGTAAGACTGGAGAGGGAAACGGTCTTCTTGATGGCTAGATGACGCTGTCGTTGAGTATTTCTTGGACTTGTTCATGAATGGCTTTTCTATACTTTGGGGAAACCCGGTACGGCGGCCGATGCACCGGGAGAACATTCTCGTTGGTAACGATGCTATATTTTGCAACTGTTATCTGGCGCACTTTGGACGTCGTCGCAAAGCAGTCGTTGAATTCGGTGAGGCGGTCTTTGAGCTTTCGTCGTTTTTTGGCACTTAGCGTGGGGCTGACGTCCAGTTGCGGCGGAGGCGGACTGCCCGGCTGAGATGACGAGGGCTCATCGGAGATTGTGGCAATTTCGGCCGCGTTCGGGATTTCGTCTACGTGGCCTATAGCGGCACCTTATCTGAAGTGCTGCGCCTCTTGTCAAAAGTTCGTCACGAGGACCACTGTACGTCCATCCTGCAGCTTCGTTGCGCCTCTTGCGACAGTTGCGACAGTTGGACGTTGCCTTCCACAAGGGCTTCTCTCTGGCGACTGCGTCGGTCACGACTGGCACATGAACACTCGACCACGGTGGCTGGCGTCGTTTTGGATTCATGGGGAGGTAGGACGGGCTTTCGCAGCGTCAACCTGTTTGCTCCAAGTTCGATCCCGGCGCCGTACTCACGCAGGGAGTCCATGCCAAGGATGACGTTTTTTGCACAGTCCTGAAGAACGACGAACTGACTGGGCAAGTCTCCCCGTGAATTTCGACGCGAGCAGTTCACGTCCCAACATGCGTGATAAGGTGTCCTCCGGTGGTGCGTATTTGGGGCCGTCCCAGGACATCGTGACTTTCCGAAGTCGGCGAGAGATCGTTCCTCTGAAAACGGAGTAATCTACTCCGGTGTCCGCCAGATCCGACGCGTCGTGGCCGTCGATGGCAACGTTGAGGCTGTTGGGCACCAATGCAAAAGCGTCGTTCCGATGCTTGTCCTCGCTAGAATGGGGGCCCTCCGACGTTCTTGAAGGATTTTTCCCACGAATTTTTCTCACCTCCAGTGGTTGCCGGGCTTAGTTTACCCGAGGAGGGGTGACGGGCGACAGGCTCTCACGGCGGGGTCTGCGCACGGGCGATGCTGGGCGGTGGGTAACGATGATCGGAAACCGCGACGGGGAGGAGGTACCGGGGATGGCGACCGGCGGAGGTATTCGTCGATGTCCCGAGGTCGCTCGCCGTAGTGTGGTTGCGGGTCGTCGGGATGGAAGCCGCGTTGCCCCAACTGCCGGTACGGGCAACGGCGGCACACATGGTCGGCTTCCCCTCAATGGAAACAAAACGGGCGTCGGTCGGCCGTTCACGACACGTCGGTTTTTCTCGGCGAGGGACGCTCTGGGCGGACGTGCCTGGACTTGTTCTTGGCATCGAGGGTTTTGCGGCGTTGAATTGTACCGTCGAGATGGCACTTGGTATTGGCGGGCAGCAGGCGGCAGTCGTTGGGCTACAGCGGCGCAGCTCAGCGTCGGATTCTCTTGCGGCACCATGGTGCCGGGGACTTCTGGATGGAGGGTCCGCTGAATTTCATCAGAAACAACCTCAAAATTGAGAGGGATTCCGGAGGACTGGTCGCAGGCAGCAACTTCTGGAGCCCTTCCCCGGCGACGTCGCGAATAACCTCACGGATGTCTCGGGTACGGGCGCCGATGTCATCGTTAAGCAGCGAGGAGGCAACGACGCCTGGATATCGTTGTTAGTAGGAGGTGCGTGCTTGGAGGGCGCGCTCCATGTTCTTTGCCTCCATGACAAACGCTTCGACTGTTGCCGGAGGGTTGCGGACGAGGCCTCGAAATATGTTGTACCTCACCCGCAGATGAGGGCACCCAGATTGCTCTCGTCGGTGGCTCGTGGTTCGGCACGCGCGCTCAGACGCAGGACGTCTTCAACGAAGCTGGTGGCGCTTTCTTTGGGGCCTTGTATCCTCGTTTGAAAGGGGCCCTCGGGTCTCTCCTTTCAATTCTGAGTGGCGAACGTCCGTCGAATATCTCCTTTCAGCTGGTCCCATGACGTAATCGAGGTTTCATGATTCTCGAACCAGTGTCGCGCCGTTCCCTCAACGGAAAAATAGATAATTTGCAGGCGCTGTTCGGGAGTTCATTGATTGGGCAGCGCCACCCGTTCGTATTGCGGCGGCCAGTTTTCGACGTCTTGGTAGATCTCAACGTAAAAGAGCGTCGGCGTACGAGGACCGACGGGCGAATAAATGACGGGGGAGACAGCGGCGGGAGTCTCTGTTTGCAGGCCCCGGAGGTCATAGTTTGTTTCGCCCACTTCTTCCTCTGGGAGTCCGGTAGAAGTCCGAATTCCGGAGTTGATCCTCGGTGCGGCGGCTACTTCGGGTCTCAGTTGACTCCACGGGCGATCTTCTTGAGCTGGGGCCTGGGCCTGCGCTGCGAGACCTCGGAGGGGTACGCTTCAGGGGTTGCGGCACCCCCTCCACCAGGAATGTCAGGAATGGTGGTGGCGAGAGGACGAACAGTGAACTGAGAATAAAGGTTTAATCGGCGAACTTGTTGCAAACAGTAGAAAAGAACACGTTTTGAGGCAGCAGAAAATCAAGCGGCGATTTGGCGGCGTAACAGCAAAGGAGAGCAAGACTTACTCGACAAGGTCGCAGGCCACTCCTTATCTGGAGCTTGTCGGCATCTGGAATGTTCGGCAAAGAAGCTTGGAGCGTCGCGAGCTCGGGGCGAGAATAAACAGGTATTTTCGAGAACAAAAAACTAGGATAAAACGATAAAAGTTTCCGCCCCGAGCAAAAATAAACACTAATCTTCTAGAAGTGCGCGACCGAGCGTTGCTTGCTCGGTGCTGCGCGCGGCAATATTTCTGTCACAACGCCGACGGACGCCGTGTTTTTTTTCGCGTGTCGCGAGAAGTGAGGTTTTTCTAGAGGTCTAGGACAACTTCTAGGACGACGGCAAGGACAAGGGCCGTCCTTGAGCATACGATTGAGCGGCGCGTGTCGCTCAGTCGGATTTTTATTTTTCGCCTTAAAAACATTAAGAAAATACTTTCTTTTCTTTTTTGATGTCCGCTTTCCAGTTACCTCCGTTTGTTTCTCTGTTGGCTCTTCGAGTCTGCCTTTTACCGCTTATAGCACTCTTCAGTTATTCCTTCCGGTTTTCACAATAAGCTCTCTGGCCTCGAATACGCCGTCCGTATAGGGTGTTTTCACTGACGTAATCTCGTCCACCATTTTGTTGTTGTGAGCTGTCTGGCGTGTGCCAAACTCGAGTATTCCAAAGATTTACATGACCCCTCAAATGCGTAGAACACAGAAGCTTATTTCTTACCACGCTGTAATCATCTCAACCGGTTACGATGTATTCCTTCAAAGTAATACATTTGTATGAAAAAAAAAAAACTAACAAGAAAATGGCGGATTGACGTCATGTGCAAACAACCTATAGGGAGGCGCCGTGCGGCAGCTCGGCGCCTTCGCGACGAGGACGTCGTCCTAGAGGTCGTCCTTCAAGTCATTCGAGAGGTCGTACTAAACGTCGCCCTTGAGGTCGTCCCAGAGGTCGTCCATGAGATCGACCTAGCGGTCGCACTAGAGGTCCTTCTAGAGGTCTCCCTAGACGTCGGTTGTGACGTCGTCTTTGAGAACGTCGTCCTCGACGTCGTCCTAGCAGAGCAGATAAACCCGCGGCGCGCATACGAGGAGCGACAGTACGGACGCATTCACATTTGCGCCAATGCGCAAGAAGAGAAACCCGCGTTGTGCATACACGTTCTTTACTGCCCCTTGGCTTCACTGATAATGTTTCCCGTATAAGAAACGAAACGTTGTTTATATTGTTATTTGTGTTATGGTCAAGTTGGTGTAGTTTGTTTAATCATGATTTGCATCGTGGCAATCACAGTGAGCTGCATTATGAGCCTCATGACGAATGCCATGGCAATGCAAAGACAGCCTACATTAGTGGTTTCTGACCCAATTTTCGGATCTGGCTTATTTTCTGTTTTGTGTTCGATCGTTTCCTTTTCAGTTTACAACGTGATCGACCTTGAGCTTAGGTGTGCCGGTTCCTATTCCGGTGAATATTCCATCGACAAACTTTCTTTCAAGATGGAAAAGCGTAATTGCGATAATAAGTAAAAGATGCTGGGAAATGTAATTAAGATAAACTACCAAATACCTTCAATGGAATGTGTTTGCAAGATACCAAATTATTACCAAAAGAAATTTAAATACAGTATCGTCAGTAGAATATTTGAAATGGGCAAAAATCTGGTAAATATTAAAAATCATGTGTTAATATGTTCTAACGATTTTATAAGAGCGACCTAACCGTCAAATAAAAATTTGTCCTTGGTGTGTGTACGGCGTAGATTAGGCACAGAACACAAATTAAAATTAGCAAATAAGACGTCTAGAGCAGCAAAAAATTCTTGCTCTCCCTGAATATGGCTGAAGGATTCCAGCGATGACGCAATGGAGCTCTTAATAACAATATTAATAGGGCTCTCGTATCTTTTTTTTTAATTAAAAAAAAGGAGAACGCCAGGAAAAAAATATGGTCTTTCAGCTTGACGGGGTTATGGCGCCCGATGCATATTCGAAAGAGAGCATCACTACGAAAACCGCTTAACGAGAAAATACTGGGGCAACAACCACTAGTCACATGATTTTACTGCTAATATAAATGTAAATAGCCGCTTCAATGAAGAAAATTATTTCGACACTTATACATGAAACATATCACACTGGAGGTCACAAGTTGAATATTTTATAGCCTGTAATACATCGTTATTTAGCATTCAATTTCTTTCCAAAGAAACGTTCACATTATGACTTCCAATTCATTAAGTAAAAAACACAAAGCGTATTTAAATGATGAAAGATTCTAACTAATCAGATGTGTTTAAACACTCCATGTTTCGCCATGCCAGGCGGCGTTGGTATAATTTCGGTAATCAATGGACCGTGAAGGAAAAAAAAAGATATTTATGTCTTAGGGCCACAGTACACATCAACAGCCAAAATATGATTAGAAAGTCATAAGAAATGGTGTTATGTTTTTGTGTGTTTTTTTTTTAAGCTCCTTAGAAGGATGTTAGAAAGAAGCATCTCTGATAATTCGGAGATCCCTCTTTTTGGGTAAGTTCTCGCAGCAGCTTTGTCATTCGGTTCATAACAAATGATACTACAAGCAACGATTACAAAGCAAAAAAGTAATATAAAAATAATCTTACATCCGCTGAAAATGGGTTACAACTTTTACAAGGAAGATCAATTGATTTTCTCTGTAACATTTGCTATCTTTTCCAATGGGTGTAAAATTGCTTTTATATTACGACAGGGCGATGGCAGCAGATAATTACGCCGTAGTGTCCGCAGCTGTTGCTCGATGTTTTACCAAATTAAAAGTGATTTACGTTTATTTCTGCTCAATAAATTATCTGAACTTACTTATACTTTACAATCGCTGACATAAAAAAATGAAATTGGTATTTTTTATCTGGTTGCGTTACTCCGCCTAGATTAGCATACAAAAATGTGTATTACTTAGAGGATGCTAAAACGCATCGCACAAAGATTATAATTTATGTTAAAAGAAAACAAAATTACGGTTTCCTAAATTCAAATAACTTGCAAAGGTGTGCTCTTTGTAAAGTGCCACATTAAGCGCCCCCCCCTCCCCCCTCTTGCATTCATTAGTACACTAAAACATAGAACATAGTTATAACACACCTACTCTCGCAACTTGAGAATCCTAAAAAAATGCAGACTTCATATGTTATAAAAATAAAATTTGCTTAAAGTCTCGTTGCAGGGTGGAATTACGAGGAAATCAGGTTATTCTCAGTCCAGGCGTATCATTAAACAAGCACTGCAGGACCTTAAATTTAAGACGTTTTTATTTCGCTCTTTTCTTATTAAAATACTGTTGCTTTATTGCATTTCTTGTTCTTTTTTGGTATTTAAATTTCAATTCTACGAAAACGCTTTCTATTTGTACCTGGTTTAACGGAGCAAATCTGCCTCTTGAATAATGGCCACCAAGACTTCCATAGGCCGTTGAATAATCGCTCTCCCGCTCAAGCGACTTGGTTTGCGCTAACTCTCAAGAGGGAAAGATGGGCTTCGTTTTCCCATCTGTGTTAAAGAAGTCATTAACCGCACCTGCTAAACATCCGTCGAGTTTATAAATGTAGTCAAATTGTTCTCCTTTAATCATAACAACAACAACGAAAATTTCGCCCTTAAAAGACTTGTTTTTAGAGCGCAGCTCTTAGGGGCCCGTTCCCGGCTTGAGCGGCGTCGCCGTCGCCGTCGCCGTCGCCGTCGCCGTCGGCGTAACCGCGCGGTGCATTATGGGTAAATTTCCCCGCTAAATCTAGCGGAAAAAATTTCCCCGCTAAATCTAGCGGAAAAATTTCCCCGCTAAATCTAGCGGAAAAAATTTCCCCGCTAAATCTAGCGGAAAAAATTTCCCCGCTAAATCTAGCGGAAAAATTTCCCCGTCAAATCTAGCGGAAAAAATTTTCCCGCTAAATCTAGCGGAAAACTTTCCCCGCTAAATCTAGCGGAAAAAATTTCCCCGCTAAATCTAGCGGAAAAATTTCCCCGCTAAATCTAGCGGGAAAATTTCCCCGTCAAATCTAGCGGAAAAAATTTTCCCGCTAATCTAGCGGAAAACTTTCCCCGCTAAATCCTAGCGGAAAAAATGTCCCCGCTAAATGTAGCGGAAAAAAATTCCCCGCTAAATCTAGCGGAAAACTTTCCCCGCTAAATCTGGCGTAAAAAATTTCCCCGCTAAATCTAGCGGAAAAATTTCCCCGCTAAATCTAGCGGAAAAATTTTGGTCACGTGACCCGGGGGTCACGTGACCTGGGGAGTCACGTGACCCCCTCCCGAGGTCACGTGACCTCTGAGGGGGCACGTGACCCCCGAGGTCACGTGACCCCCCCCCCCCCCCCCCCCGAGAACACGTGGCCCTCAGTACCCTCTGTAGCCGCCAGGACATACGGTGCCATTTTTGGACCAACCAAGGGCATTCCAGTCACTTCAGCTAACAGACTTCAACGTTGGGCGCTAATCTTAATGAATTACGCCTACACCATCGAGTATGTTCCAACCGAAAAGTTTGGGAACGCTGATGGTCTGTCCCGGTTTGCTGAAGGCCCTGATCAAGCCTTTGACCAAGAGATGTCACAAGGCGTGTTTTCCATTCAATTGAGGTCTGAAGATGTCTTCGCACTCCACACCGAAACTCTGGCAAAGCTCCCCATCAGGGCAGCTGACATCGCCAAGGAGACAGCAAAGGATAAAACGCTCTCCCAGGTTCGCACACACATTTTGGAAGGATGGCCAACGAAGATCGTTGACCCAAATATTCAACCGTTAAACAAGCAAAGAGCAGAACTTGCCGAGCTCGACGGTTGCATTCTCTGGAATGCTCGAACGGTAATTCCTAGCAAGTTCAGGCCACATATCCTCGATCTGCTTCATGAGGGTCACATTGGTCAAACGAAGATGAAGATGCTCGCGCGATCTTATGTTTGGTGGCCAAGAATGGACCATGAAATCGAAAAACAAACTCAACAGTGCGAACAGTGCGCATCAATATCGGACACTCGACCGCAAATCCCTCCGCATCGTTGGGAAGATCCAGGAACACCCTGGCATCGCCTCCATGCCGACTTTGCAGAATTGGACCAAAAGCACTATCTCATCGTCATTGATGCTTTTAGCAAATGGCCGGAAGTCATACAGATGACATCTACGAAAGCATCAGCAACCATGGATGCCTTCAAAGAAATATTTCAGCACCATGGTCTTCCACAACAGTTGGTAACGGACAATGGCCCTCAGTTCATTAGTTCCGAATTCGAGACGTTTCTGGTTCAAAACGGCATTGACCACCTTCTCACGCCGCCGTATCATCCGAAATCAAACGGTCAAGCCGAGAACTTCATGAAGACGTTCAAGACCGCTCTTCGTCGCGCAAAGGGCAAGGACAGCCGGAAGAGCCTACAAGACTTCTTGATGCGATACCGCATTACCCCTCATATATCCACTGGGAAGGCCCCATGCGTACTTTTGAACCAGAGACACTATAGGACGGTGCTTGATTTGGTAAATCCCTCGGCCAAACCGTCCAGGTCTCCACAGATCCGCCACTTGAACTCGCGCTCGTTCGCAATTCACCAAAAAGTCTGGATCA
Source organism: Ixodes scapularis (assembly GCF_016920785.2). NCBI lineage: Eukaryota > Metazoa > Arthropoda > Arachnida > Ixodida > Ixodidae > Ixodes > Ixodes scapularis. Next base: position 35,721 of record NW_024610081.1, on the reverse strand, counting down.
AGCACCCTCTGAGAAAACAGCACTGGATTAAGGGTGTGATTCAAGGAAGGGTAGGCAGCGTGATTTTCGAGGTCCTGGATGAGAACTTCAAAGTTCGCCGTGTGCATGCTGACCACCTAAAGAACAGAGTCACATCCGACGCTTTCGAAGGCCTCCTGTTTCCGGTCAGCAGAAGTCCACCGGTGGAACGCACTGCGTCTCCAACGGAATTTCCAACTCCAGCAAGCCCAGGAGCTTCACACCGTAATTTGGAGCACATTCCAAGGTACCCTCAGCGACGACGCATGGCACCGGAGCGCTTCCAGTCTTCGTAATCGGGGAGATGTAGCAGACAGCCTGCTATCATCATCGAAGGGACCATCAAGCCAGGTGCACGGGCTCGCGTGGCTGGCAGCTCGGGCGTTCGGCACCGTATGTCCTGGCGGCCGGACCTGCTTAGTTTCGGCTCCTCGAAATAAATATATTTGCCACCTGAACCAGGTTACAACACCCTCCCCTCCTCCTCCTCAAGAGCTGCGCTCCAATTCGGCGTTACAGGGAGTGGTAAACGGCTTTCACTTTTTTGTTTAATTACTTTGTTTTATCATCGGTGACAGAAAAGGAAACGCCAGGAGCCAGATATCTAAGCTCTTGAGCCGGCCTGTAAAGCATAGGCAACCGGTTGTCTGTATGGCTTCCCTATACACGTGTCGTCATGTTTGTAGCATAGTGAAAGATCTGTGTTGCGTACTTTGACACGCCTCCCATTGAAAATGGTAAAGGTATAAATACTAAAGCACAGTCTTCGCTAATGTAGTTGCGACATGAGTCTGAAACTCGTTTAGTTGATGACAAAAAGAACTTCCTAGCGCATAACAAGACTACCACGTTAAAAAATCAATGCTGATGAGATCTGTTGGTCTGAGAACGATTCGCTTCGCTGAATATCTTTAGACAGGGTCGAACGTGATTCATCGTCATTGGAAATAAATTTACAAAGGTTCCCCCTTCGCGATGTATTTTTAGTAAATTGGGTCCTTACACAAAAGCTGAAAAATTAAGGCAACCGTTTTGTTAATTTGTTTTTCTTCATATACTTAGTTTAACAAAGCAAGCAAATACAAAGGAACCTATTTATGTTCCTCCCTTGCGTTCGAATGTTGGAGCTCCCGATGAAGTGACTGATTAAATTACGTTGGAACGAGAAACAGTCAACACTCAATGATGTTTGTTGAAAAAAAATATATAATTTAGTTTTAGCAGTATGACAATACCCTGCAGACTTTGTAACGTGTTTAGAGAAAAAAATATTGACTTGATAAAACTGCGTGATTTTCACTTTATGTAACAACTGCAATCTTTGATATCCAATGAAAGGGAATTTGTGTCTCTGCTTCGTTTCAGTTTCTATCGAATTACTCGAGGCACTTTATTACGCGATGCTTTCAAATTTCCCATTGTTATAACTGCGTGCATTTTCTATTCAAATTTTTCAATATTCTTCCTTAAACAGCTCAGAAGACGCTTTAGAAATTTCCCCGGTTCCTTGTTGTGTCCCGCGTGTTAACTGCAGCGAAACCCCATACGCTACACTATTCTGCACATAGTTAGACAGCCGCCTTTAATTTAGCGGACTTACTTCCCACTCAATTTAGCGGAACGTGTTCACGTGACACTGTGACTTTACGTGAAACCACGACGTCACGTTTTGCAATGTCACATAACGTCGAAATTTCTCAGCTATATTTAGCGGAAACAACATTACATTAAATGGAGTGGAAAATTGTGACGTCTTGTGATGACGTCACATGACGTTGTGACGCACAATGTCATGACAATAAATCCATGCTGAATTTGGCAGATAAAGGTTCCCGCTATATATATTGTGGGACACTAATCACGTACACAAAACAAGCACACACACGGTGCACTGCGAAACATCGCCAATAACGTATATCCGCGTAAAAGACTACGATTCGAAAGTCGCAGATGTTTTAGAGTCTCTAGTCAAGATTTGAATAATAATTAAAAAAATAAAACATTTATTGTCAATATTCATATTCATTCAGTGCGGCAATGGTCACGTTGGATATGATTGATATACGTACAGATCGCCCACAATCAAACTTGTCCGCACACAGACGCTCTTCGAGACCGGATGAGAAACATAGATTGATGCGTACTGTTGAGCCCCTTTAATCGGGAGAAGACTTGCACCACCTACTAACTCCACGGGGGAAAAGCCGAAACTAAGTGCCGGCGGTCCGGTCTTGCTTCATCATTATTTTTGATTAGTAAGCATATAGGTCGAATGCTTCGCTCAAATCATTTCGTCCTAATGACCAGCTTCGCTTTCTTTGTGAGACGAAGGGTAATTTTTGCGATCTAAGCGAAGCAAGCGAGAACGAACTCTTGGCACGTCCTTTAGGAAAGCTGACGACCAGGGCCCGCATTGCATCGGGGTCACAAAAGGGTCCTCTAAACTTCTCTAGTGAGGGGCGAGCGTTCTGTTGGACTTCCACAATTTGCGTGGCAGCATACTTTTTTGTAGGAGTACCAAGTCGCCAACCTTGACTTGGTGACGTGACTGCTTCGTAGCATGCCGCGACCCAAGTTCCGTCAGGTCTTCGGCCGATGGCCTTTTTCAGTGAAGTCTTGACTGACCGCACGAGACGCTCATAGAACCCGCCCCACAATTGAACACGCTCCGCAATAAACTTCCAGTGAATTCCGTTATTTCTGAAGTGATCCTTGAGCTCTTCGCTGCAAAGCATGTCTTTCAATTCAGTCAGTTTGAGTGATAGCTCTCGTTTCTCCTTGATCGTCTTCTCTAGCTCTTCGCGATCGTCCAATTTTTCAGCTTGTAGTCTGCTGAGCCCCTCAATAATTTCTTTCTCTTTTTGCTGGCCCGCGTGCTGTGCTACGCATAAATTGCACTCGAGTTCCTTGACGGTCTTTGACAGTGTGTTGTTCCTTGCTTCCAGTCCATCCTTCTCTTGCTTGGCATCCTCTGTGCGCTGAAGCCAGTTGGTCAGCCCCTCCAACAGGTCGGCCTTTTCGGCTTCTGCAACACGGAGCTGCACTTTCATGAATGTGCATGCATCTTTTCGTTTGGTCATTGCAGCCTTAGAACTCTCGAAGTCTGCAGTGAAGGTACTCAGCAAGAGTTATAGCTGCTGGCGCTCATCTTGAGCCTTTTGCAGTTCATCCTCTACTTCCTTAAGTGTCTTGTCGACTGAGTCTTTCTCGGCCTTCATTGTTTCCAAGCTGCTTCTAAAGTCCATCAACTCTGTCAGCAACGTCGAAGATATCTGTGCACTTGCCCCCAAGCTCTGTTGAAGAGAAGTAATATCTTTTTTGAACAGCTGTGCTCAAGTCTCCACGTCGAGAGATCCTGTTTTTGTCCTGCAGCTGCTGTATCAGCCCAGCAATCTGAGCCTCAGCGGCTGCTTCCCTTGCTGTAAGTTCTCGCGTGGTTTCTTCCATTTCAGCGCACTTTGAATCGAATTGCTCCACATGAACAGGATGAGGGAAACGACGGCAGGCGAAACGCCAACCCTGGAGTTAGCAGACAACCACCACAAGCGCTCTCAAGACGAGGGATACTCTTTCTCATCCTTACCTCACAATTTCGCGCCACGGGGACCTGCCGGAAACGAAGGGACAACAGTCGGGTACCCAGATAGAGGGCTGATCACACCGGGGATTTTCGAAGAGCTCGAGGTGACCGGGAGAATGGCGACAAATGTACAGCAGACGATGCCCTCAATGGCTTCGGTTGGACGTACAGAAAAGTTGCCAATGGCACCCCCAGAACCTTCTGGAATGTCCCATTCTTATGCCCTCCGCAGTCGGGGACCAGTGTGAACAAAGTTCTTTTATAGTTTATACCGTGGTTGTTTTAGGGCGCAATATAGTGTTGAATTCTCAGTGTGAAAGTTGGTTTCCTGCAGAACTTGATTGAATATTTAGGCGGTTAGTTGAAAGTAGAAAGGGGATTCTTGTTTCTGGAACAGTTAATCCAATTTTTAAAATTTTTTAGAAGGAAAAAAAACTTTTTTTTCTTTTTTGGTTGAGCCTGAGTGGTGCGCGAGAATGGTGCGGCGGTGGGGGTAGAGTAGAAAGAAGAAGAAAAGAAGAAGAAGAAGAAGAGCGATAAGAGGCCGGTTGGGCGGGCGGTGGAAGCCGACCTTCGGAAGTCAGAACAGATGCCGTCATCGACCCTGTTACTTGGCGAAGGGGCCCCGATCGACGTCGATCTCCATTCTTCCCCACAACGAGCAGAGACAGAAGGAAGAAGGCTGACTGTGAGTGATGCAGACGAACACTGACTGAGTCACCTACGTTGATCTCTGGATATCTACGGTCTATGACATTTACTCTTGCTTCGTGCAGATAGTTTTTCTTCTTCATTTATTCCAGTTTATTTTCTTATTTTTCCTACGTTTTCTTCCCGATTTCTTAATTTTATTCTAATTCTCAAAGTAAAACTTGTTAATATTCACAAGGTCTCCTAATTTGAAATGACCCTTTATAACATATACACACCCAGGTGTTGTGACGGCTAGCAACGTCACAAAAGCATGTTCAACGCTCTCCAGCAACTGAGACTTCTCTTCCAGCTGCAACTGCAAAACAGACACCTTTTTTTTTAGATCGCTGTTTTGCTCGAGCAACCCCATCTTGAACTTCACTTCCGTCTTCTTCTTGGAAGTCAAGAGAGCTTTCGTCGTGAGCTTCTGTGAGTGCCGACTTTTCTTGTGCTGTTGCTGACTTGGCTTCTGAGCTCCAAACTGTAGCTGTTTGCAGCAGCACCGTCGTATTTGATTCATCGGTGACAGCGGCTTGAAGTGTCACAGAACTGGTGGAGACTTTACTTTTCCGCGGTTTCTCCGGCTTCTCACTTCATCTCGAGAGAAATTCAGGATCGCACATAACGGTGGCGTGTCAACCTTGGCACTCAGAACATGCGATCTGGCTTCTGCGCTTCTTGGCGAGATGGTTTTATTTCGTACATTTAAAGCATCGTCCAGCCTTCTGAAGGATCTGTCGGTTTTCAGTGAGAGACATGGTTTCACTGCACACCTCGATGTCATCGTTTGGCAACTTGCAGAACGTACGCGCCTGGTTGCCTGTTTGTTGTAGGAGTGCTGCTGCTGTCCCTCTGTTTGTCCACGACCTTGCAGAATCTTTTTGGTGTAGCAGACGTAAACTGTTTTTCCTATGAACTGCCTTTTAGGCAATGATCCCATTTGTTTGTGCAGGAAGTCCTCTCTCTGCGCAGCCGATTGGGTGCTCAGTCGTCGGTGCTCCTCGTCGCGTACAACAGTTCTAAGGTAGGCAAGGACAATGTCTTCCGGAAGCAGCCGAAGTATTGATGGGTGTAGAAGTGTACAGAAGATATCTTCGCTCACCCAAAGAGACCTAGCCCACGGATGTTTCCATTGTAAGTCGTCCTGTAGTCGCCTGAGCAATCGGACATCAAGCGATGATCGGATCCGCTGTCTCTCCAATAGCCTGCTCATGTAATCCTGGATCAACCGTTTTTCGTCGCCGAACCTGGTTTTGAGGATGTCCCGGGTTTCGGCACCAAAGGATAACGGATCTTTATTGGTCTGAGGTCGATGCTTTGATCAAATAAAAACAAATTACCTTAATAGTCCGACATCGGGTACAGAATTGTCAACGTGCTTCGGGAGCCATCTACATCTTCTTTCTCTTCTCCTCGTATGCACAGCTCGTGCTCAAGCGGCCGTGGTCGTGGCGGCTCCGATGCTTTGGTCGCGTGCTTGATACTTTTTTCCGGTGCCCTCGCGCGCTGTGACTAGTTCCAACACGTTTTTTTCCGAGAAGACTGCGTTGAACGTAATCACGTAAAACTTATTTGAAAGAATAATCGCAGCACTTGAGACGCCGTGATTCTAGGACAGTTAGCGAATCTTCCAGAGGCACTTAAAGACTGACCTACGAAATTATTATCCGCAAGCTACAAAACTCTTCCACGCCACCCTTCCGATTTCCTCCTCTAGCACTGTTATCCTGGCGGCGGGAGATTTTTTTGTTGCTGCATCTTGGTGCTGGGTAAGCCGGGAGCTTATTCTTTCTTACCCAGCTTCAAGATGCAACCACAAACAGAGTCCCCCCACCTTCAAGATAGCATTGGAAGAGGGGTAAATGAGAAAGGCAGAGAGGAGGATTTTCCTACCGTGCGAAAAAACTGGTCGGGCTTTAAGTCACTTCCTCTTCGGCCCACCAAGCCTAATTCGAGCTTTCGCCGTTGTTTGAGGAAAGCACGCGCATGATCAGAACTCGTTCTGGAGAAGGTCTTCCCGATTATTCATTAAAGGGGAAGTTTCACTATTATCAGAAAAAATTTAAATGGTGGTTCATTACACATCGCGAAGTAGCCTTAAACGAGTCTTGGAATTATTCCCCATAACAATAAATATATTTTTGCGGAATCTTTTTTTTTTTTCATAATTCGAAACAAAAAAACAACTTTGCCTGTGGTGGCCAACATTGCTTCTGTGCCGTTAAAAGCATGGGCAACTACGTCATAAAAAGAGTGACGTTATGTAGCCGGAGGAAGGAAGGAAGTGTCGCCCACTCCGCTCCGCGGCCCCTGCTTCTTCTGACGACGCCACTTGGACTAAGTCTTGGTAACTACTTCAGGACCCATTTTTTCCAACTCAATTTTCAAATTGCAAGGCCACTAAACAATCGCAACTGGATGCTGATATTGAATGCGGCTCATAAAGCGTTAGACCACCATTGCAGCTCGAAGTAAATGATATTAAGCTGACGAGGGTAGAACGTTGGGCGAATAGGTGATTCATAATGATTAAAAAGCGCAACAGGACAACGGACACAGAAGGAGACACAGAATAACTGGGGTTGTGGGGATATTTATACAGCGTGTAGTTGGTCAGCCATTAAAGTTGCGACGAGTCACACGCTGTAGATGAGCAATTTAGCCAGTGCAGTACAACCGCTAGCCTGGGGTCTTTAACGTGCACCACGGAGTAGTGATACACGACCGCACGCCGGTACGATGCTCATCCAGATCGAAACGGGCAAGGGTGGGGCTCGAACCCAGGATCCCTGGGTTCTGCAGCCCGAGCTTTCGCTCCACGCGCGTCAAGCTGGGTGTGCGCTTCAGCCCACCCGGCCACCGAACTTTTCTTTTTTTTTTTTTTTTTTTCTTTATTGTTGGGTTTTTTTACATTGTCAAATAGGCAGGCATATCGCTCAAACCATAGGAAGCAGGGCAAGGCTAAACTAAACCAGTCCGAAGTGACTGGCGTCGGAGGCTAAAATTGTTTCATGGACAAAAGTGCCTCAATGCGCGGAAGCCACTCAGGCTCGCGCTTCTGTGCTCTGTTGACTTCAACTAACAAAGATATACTTTCACGAAAATATTCCCGCGCCTCCCGTACATTATTGTCAGCGTTGTGTAGAGCCATTCGGGACTTCCAAATACTGTGCAGACCCAACAGCATAACCAGGTCAAAGGGAAAACCTTCCTCGTTTTTAACCGTTAGATAACGGATTCCATGCGCATCCAGGGGGAGGTCCTTCTTCAGGGTACGTTGGAGGACGTCCCAGAAGAAGACCCCATCCCAGCACTCAAGAAACACGTGTTTGACCGTCTCTGGCTTCTTGCATAAAAAGCAGTTATCCCCTCACGGTACAAAAGTCCCCTCTCGTTTAGCCATGTCTTGACCGGCAGTGTACCTGAATGTAATGTAAAGAAGAAAGTCTTGGTGCCTGCGGGCACCACCATACGCTTAACGCGCTTCAAGACATCTTGCCCTGGGCCTGCACAGTATAAGGCTCTGTATAGAGGTACAGAAAACACAGTATCGCACACAGCCTTATACAATCTTTTCCGAGGAACCTCACTCAAATACTCAACTGAAAAACGAGATAACAGAAATTTACATGAGGCAACGACATCCTTTAAATATCCCTGAATACCACCCGACATCGATGACGTGGAAACAATCAACTCAGGCAACCTGCTTGCAACTCTCACTTGACAAACGGTGCGCAAAAAGGGGTCACTTATGTCCCGAAAATACATGAATCGATTAACAACCTGACGTAAAAACAAATGCGTCAAACTAAGCCCCCCATTGCGTACGCGCCGGAAAAGATTCATCCTACTCGATCGCTCCCACGTGGAACCCCAAATAAACACTGCAAATACCCGGTGCAATTTCTGCACATTTACCCGCGAACAATGCAAAACTTGTAGAACGTACCACAGTTTGCTGACAAAAAACAAATTGCAAACTGTGGCCCGTGCAAAAATAGACAGATCATACCTCCGACTTTTTTCTACTCTTTCGCGAAGCTCCATTACCTGCCGTCGCCAATAGGGTTCGCTATCGCGATAATTTTCTAGAGGCACTCCCAAATATTTTACGGGGGTGGTCACCCACTGCATGTTGGCAAACGAACTAGGAGTAGAGCTCCACTCTCCATGCCAAAATCCCAGGCACTTGGCCCAGTTAACAGAGCTGCCACTGACTTCGCAATAACGTTTAAGCGTGTGAACGACTTGAACGATAATCTCGCGGTTGGAACAAAATACTGCAATATCATCAGCATACGCTAACACTTTAACTTCGGTCGCATGAAGCTGAAAACCACTGATAGTACTGTTTTTAAAGATACTAATGCAAAGGGATTCTATGTAAATGCAAAAAAGAAGTGGTGACAAAGGACACCCTTGGCGGACGGATCGATTCACTTTTATACGTTTTCCAACCGACTTGTTCACCATAAGTCTCGTGGAGCAACCGTTGTACGCCATGCTGACACCTTCACGGATAACAGCGCCGACGTTTACATGATCGAGAATGGTTAAACGCAGGTCGTGAGGCATGCGTTCAAAAGCCTTTTCCAAATCTACCTGGAGCATCGCAACGCAAGTACGCATTGCGTCGCAACACTCCAGAACACTGCGTGCTTTGTGGATGTTGGTGCAAATAGTCCTTCCTTTAATGCCGCAAGTTTGATGGGGCCCCACTATTTCCGATATTACAGATTGCAATCTCCATGCTAAGATCTTCATTAAAATTTTGTAGTCGACATTAGTCAGACTGATCGGCCGATACGCTGTGACGTGCTGCAACTTAACTGCGTCATCTGTTTTGGGAATTAACACTGTGTGCGACGACATAAAAGATGGAGGCAACATATTCAAATCATATGCTTCATTGAATACCTTGGCTAGGACTGCGGCAATCTCGTGCTTCTGAGTCTTATAAAAAACTGCACTTAGGCCGTCTGGGCCAGGGGACTTTCCCGGGTTTAGGGCTTCTATTGCAAAGACCACTTCCTCTACGCTGACGGTCGATTCTAGTAATTCTTTCGTTTCGTCATCTATGCGCGGCATGAAACCCAAAAATTCATCTTTAAAAAGCTGGACATCTACTGGACAGGACGCAAATAATCTACTGTAATACTCGAAAAATGCGAGTTCGATTTCTTCCTTATCGGTCGTAAGTGATCCGTTCCTCTCTACCCTCGTTATCTCGTTACGCTGAGCATATCTTTTCTCGAGGCTCAGCGCACGCTTAGTTGGCGCTTCGCCTGTTGACCATCTTTCGGCTCTGGCTCTAACAATCGCCCCACAATATCGTTCCCGATCTAGAATCTCGAGTTTATCTTTTACACAAGAAATATCATCTTTGTATGCCCCAGGCATTTTAGTCTCTTCCTTTAGCAGTATGCGCAAATTATTACGCAATAACATTTCGTTGCTCCTTTCAGTGCTTTTAAGTACGCCTGCCCGCTCTAACGCTTTCATTTTTATTTCCTGCTTAAAAAGCTCCCATCTCACACCATACCCTAATTTTTTCTGGCTCTCCAGTGTTTCAACTGCGGCCTGCACTTCGGCAGTGAAAACGTCATCCTCCAACAGTTTCACGTTCAATTTCCATAATTCCCAGCTGAAGACTTTCCTGGCTTGGGATTTACTACGCATACAAAAGGAAACTAGACAGTGATCACTAAAGGAAACAGGGTGCACGCGATATTTAAAACATAATGGTATCAAATCTAAAGAAACGTACGCTCGATCTAGACGGGCGTGACTCGACCCTTAAAAATGGGTGTACTGGATTTCGCGGCCATTCCTCAAACATTCCCCGACGTCATCAAAGCCGGACTCGTTGATTAACCTCAGAAGGCTCTCGGTGCTTAAATCGCGATAGGGCGTTGAGCTGGACTTGTCCCCAGCAGAGCAGACGCAATTGAAATCGCCAAGAAAAATAATAAGGCGATCACTTTTGCAATACTGATGCATGAAATCAAAAAGCTCCCGCCGCTCATCAACCCTATTGGAGGGGTACACACAAATGACCCTCCAATCATACGATGAAAGAGAAAAATCACATACAACAAAGCGCCCTGAATCACATGTCGTCACCGCCTCGACTGTTGCACCCAAACTCTGGCGCACTAACAACAAACAGCCCGCTGACGACCCAACCGCGTGACTAACACACACTTCGTAACGCGCCGAAAAAGGTCTAACCATGAAGTTGGTCTGGTCCTCACTCTCGACCTCGGTCTCCTGCACAGCGATGATGTCGAGGTCCTGCTCGACTGCTAGACGGCAGAGTTGCCTCTGCCTCCTGCGATCTGAGAGGCCTCGGACATTAAGGGTCGCTACTCGGACAGGACTTTGTAAGGAGACCATGGGTTAGTGAGGACCAACCCGCCTACACTGCCGTTCACTGCGACAGTTTGTCGCGTGGTCCTCCTCGGTCTGCGCCGGACCGCTGGCGGCCATCCACTCCGCTCCCGCCCGACACCATTCTCCACCTGCGCTCGAGCTGACGCAGCCGAAGTTCCTGACCAGTCGTGTCCGTGACGTCTTCGAGCCTACGCTTGGCAGAGCCCAGCTCGACGTCCATCTCTGGCGTGATGGAGACCTCGTCTGGCAATGGCGAAGCACCAGCTGCCCCGCCGGCGCTCCCTGTTGGAGGTACCGTCGAGCGCTCGACTGCAGGTGGATCTGCATGAGCCGTAGTCGACGGCTTGTCCGGCAGCACGGTGTTGTTCACTTCGGGGGAGCTGCCGGAAGCGTCGTCGCTCTTGGCTTGTTCGGCCTTGGTTTTCACGGGCGCGGCCGCTCTCTCCGCCTCTTCCTCGTCCATCATGTCGTCGACGTGATCTTCGTTGACTCCTCGTCCCACGGCTCGGGCGTAGGAGCGGACACAGTCGTCACGCTCGTGGCCATAGGCGCGGCACTCGGAGCACCTGGGAGCCCGGCAGTCTCGACGTATATGCCCCGTCCTACGGCACCGGAGGCATACTGGGGCCCTCCCAGGCACGACGACCAATACCAAGCCGCCTCCTAAGCGCAGATGATGGGGGAGGCGGTCAAGGTTGACACCCTCCCGGAGTACCAGCCGCACTATCCGGGTGGTAGACTCGGCTCTCTCGAAGCCCGGCACCTTCCAGCGATCGGACGCGACGTCCTTCACCTCGCCGTACTCCGAGAAAGCCTTGCGAATGGTGTCGCTCGACACGTCGAACGCCACCCAGTGCAGCTTGATGCGCACCTCTTGCCTGGAGGGGTCCACGACGATGCAGGTGCGTCCTTTGACAGCGAGCCGCCCTGCGTTCACCAGCTTGAGCTTGGCCGCGTCGGTCCTCAGGTCAAGCAGCCAGACATGGGACATCTGGTACGCCCCAATTCCGGCTACCTCCCTGAGGACCCCCAGTTCGTCGAGCGGTTGCCGGAAATCCTCAATCCTGTATGGCCTCCCGGCCATGTCGCAGTGAAGGACGACCGCTTTCTTCATTGAATCACCTGATGGAAGCTGGGGCAACAAAAACCTGTACTCACTTGAGCCGGGAAAAACAGTATCACCGCGGCCGGTGAGGGTCGTTATCGCCGCTCCTTCGGAGCTCATGATTTCACCTCCGTGCGCTCGCGCGTTCGAAAATGGAATGACTCGGCCACCGATCCCCCTAAGGAGACACAGACACAGCGCTGTGTCTGCGTCTCCTTCTGTGTCCGTTGTCCTGTTGCGCTTTTTAATCATTAGATGGTATTGAGAGCTGAGACGTAGTTTCCACCTTCATTCACGTCGGAAGATAGATACTCAAAAAATATCTTCAGCGTACACAATGTGAAGGTTATTCGCAGGCTTTTATTCGAACTGTGCTTTAAAAAAAACAGCAGATGGAATCCACGAGAGTGTTACTTTGTCGAGAGGGCGTCCGTCCCTACCACTTACTACTCGGAAAATGAGAAGGCGACGAAGAAAGAAGAAGGCTGTCTTTCTGAGCCCATTACTGAGGTCAGGGCGCCGGTTATTCATACAGAATGGGCTCGCTTAAAAAAAGAAAAAAGACAGTCACGTGCAAGAAGCGCACAGATATTTTGTTAGGTCATGTCTTTGAGGGAGCACGGCGTCTCGGTCGAGGTGGGATTGTTGTCGCTGTAGCTGTGCCTGGAAATACGTGGACCAGCGGCCGCGCCACAGCGTGCAGTTTAAAGGGCTTGTTTCATTTCTCTTGCTGCTTAAAGTCAGGATGCGCAGGGAGCATGTAGAAAAATGATCATTGGTCGGCGCGGCGAAGTAACCGAGCGACATTGTAAATCATCTTGATCGACAACCAATGCAACGCTTACACTGATTTCGTATACGTGAACGCGGATTTGATCGTCGGTTTTGTCATATGCCCTCTTTTTGTAGCAGGAGCGCTCTACGAATCTGGACTTACAGCAGTTCTAAGCACAACATAAAGAGTCCATAGCTGAAGTGGGCTTGCGGAAGTGCGCCGTAAACAAAATATTATATTTAAGGAGAGGACTGACTCCGTTGGGACTATGCTTCGCAATGATGTGCGCAGTGCACGGTCGCTAGCAGATGCCTCTGCCCAGAATGATAAAAACACTGATCTCTATGACCATTGCTGGATCGCGTTTGCCCGCTCCGCGAATGCGGCCACTGGCGGCCATCTTTTTGGTAGAGTTCAGAGCCGTATATGTAGAGAGCTTGGCCATTCGTTGGGAAGTATAGGAGACAAATGAGGAGGCGCCATTGGCCGAAAGCGGGCTGGGCGTGTTCCAGGGCGTCTTCAGAAATCTGAATGTGACCAACCAGAAGCCGGAAATAATACCCTGGCGAGGGTCGCGAGAAACAAACCTGATAACTGCATTGGAGTAACTCTCGATGGCTGAAAATATGGTACACGTGATGTTTCAATCACGCTCATCCGAAATGATGGTGGAAGAGTGCGACTAGCGGAACGATCGATATAATCCGTACGCCAAGCGCCGAAAGCCAGGAATCTGCCGTCCGAGCGGTCACACTGTGTCCGCGCAAAACAGAGTTGAGCGGCGCGTTCGCTTCTTACATCTTTCTGCGTGATCATGATCAAAACAACACGTGAACCCTATTTTCAACCAGGAAGAGTTACTACACCCCACTCTTACGCGCTTATTAGAGCCATATACAAACATAGACCTTTGATCAGAACTGTTTCTCGCTACCACCGCTGGGGGATTCTTTTCGGCTTCTGGTTGGTCAAGAGAGCCTGCCAAGCCCTCTTTCCGAGTCTGGCGCACGCCTTGTCTTTACCCGCGCCTCCTATTGACCAAACTCTCCACATATACGGCTCTCGTAGAGTTATATTACCCCTAGCCAAGATACAGCTGCTGCAGCCACTATCATACATCCATGGCAGACAGCGTTTTAGCTGTTGTGGTGGCAGGCTGCCATCGAAATAGCATGAGTGATATTTCGTGCTTGATTAAAATTGTTTGACGAAACATATTTTTGAAACCCGGCGTGAACGGTAGCCCGATTTTCGAGGACCCAATGAAAGTTTCACGAAATCGCAGCACCGGGGAAAAGCAGCGCAGCACGCATCGAAAGGCGCATCGAAAGAAGCATCGAAAGCAGACGCCGGTACGGAGTCTGCTTTCGATGCGAGCTGCGCTGCTTTTCCCCAGGTGCTGCGCTTTCGTAGAACTTTCGCCGGGTCCTCAAAGATGAGGCTACCGTTCACGTCGGGATTCAAGAATTTGCTTCGTCGCAACCTAATCAAGCACAAAATAACACCCACGGTACCGTGTACTAGATCCACGGCTATTTTGTGGCAGCCTGTCGCCATTGCGCTGTGCCTCATATTACTATGATGGCTAGAGATGATATAACTCTACCAAAAAGATGGCCGACCGTGGCTGCATTCCCGTCCATAGGCGGAGCTGGTCAAACGCGATCCAGCAAATAGACATAGAGATCAGTGCATATGAATTACAATAAGTGCTCTGCTAGCGAAGCCTGTATAGATATAGTCTAAGAAAGTACGAAATATAGAAGAAAAAAAATCATTGAATGTAATGGAGTTAACGCCAGTCTTACATGAGCCAACGCCGCGCTGTTGACTTTGCGGTTGATGACTGCGCAACACCTCTCCCGCTAGAGTTAGCAAATTTTGGGGTCTTGGCGCGTACCCAACTTGCTTCGCCACTTTCATAAACGTGTAGAAATATTTGGCGTGTAACCTTTCTAGACGACAGTAAACAAAACGGTATTGTTTCTCCATAGCAAAACTAAAATGGAGCTGTCCTTTAAAACGAGAACGTCGTAAAATACGCTAGAACGCGCTTGCAAAGAAACTTGAATGAATGTGGGTGGCAGAAAACGTTTGATCAAAAAATGTGGCTCCGCTTTCTGCTTGGAGATCCCTGCGTCTCCTTTTCAATTGCATCCGTCAATGGAACAACGAATACCTCGCAGCGCGCCCCCTTCCCCCTTTTTCCTTTTTGTCATACCAAGGACCCGAAGCAAAAAAAAAGGGAATTCAGCCGTGATATTTCAACGAAGAAAAGCAATGTCTTCTGCAGCAAATCGCCTGGCTCACTGCTCAAAATTGGTGTTAGTTCCTCGGGTGCCTCCTGCTTCTTTGTTTGTTTCTCAACCTTCTCGACGCATGACAGATATATTTTTCGGAAGAAATGTTTTTCTTCCTTTTCGTTGTTTCCCCGCTGCCACATGGCGACTGTGTTCTTGGCACCCTAATACCATTCATTTATGTGTCGCAGGGTGAATTTGTCGGAAACAAATCGCTGCAATAATGGGTGTGTCTCGCAGAAAAAGGAACTTGTTGCCTGATCTTACCAAAGCCTTTTGCTCCTCGAAATTTAAGTTACTTCTATATAATAGCAGAGGCGACATAACAAACAGTTTTAGTATATAGCGCTGCTGGTTCTTCCGTATGCAATGCGCAAGAACCAGTAGTAGCCGCAGAAAAGGGCATTTCGCCCTTTTCTGCGGTGTACAAATGGTACGAGTACGAGTACGTAGAGAAACCGGACCAGGGTGGACTTCGTCAATCATGCTCTAAAAACGGCATCTGCGTAAATGCTATGGTGGGAACAAGTGTATAACCTAGTGGTGTCCGATTAAGGCGAAAACTCGGCGATTTGTTTGAAGAGTCGTCTGGGCGGTGACGACTAACACCCCGATAAGTAGATCTAGCGGAGACCAGACCGAAGCGCTCACCGGCATTGCGGGCGGTGAACCTTCCATCTGCCCACTCCTGCAGCTGCATGGAAATCTGTCTCCGCTGCGATAGATCCCGGAAATAATTGACAAGCTGAAATTTACATGAGTATTCTAGAACATTGTTTATTGACAAATCAGCGTGAACACTGCGTCAATCATATTCCCATTTAATATAGCTGCCATCTTCAAATAGGGGCTCTCGTTGGCCCGAGATTCCTCGAGAACTTCGTTCAAGAGGTCCACAAAGCCAGGAAGTCCGCAACGCAAAATCCCCCTCGTTGTGTTCGTACGCAATACGCTTGCATTTCTGTTGTCTACTGCGCATGCGCACCTCTGATCCCCAAGTTTTTTGCGCATGCCACGATTTTGCTTGCGGTGCACTAAAATTGTAGAGTACTAATTTTTCGAATAGCGTACTCGAAGCAATACCGTAGTCGCCAGGCACTATTAGCGGCGTGCGCGACCAAACGCATCCCTGTTTTCGCAACTCGCGGTTGGTCAAGCACTCAGAGCAGTGTTGGAACTAACGCGATACTAGTAACGGCGTTACTGGTAGCGCGTTACTTTTTTGACTAACGTACTAACGTGCTCGTTACTATTCCAAGTGACTAACCAGTAAAGAAATGTCGTTATTATTTTACGGTATCGCGTATCAAATTACGTTACCCGTTACTGGTTACTTTTGATTAAAAATAGCCGCATGATTGTTTTGAAAACAAAATAATTTTTATTCTGTACAACAAAGCTATGTATAAATGGCGTCATTTCAAACTCCTTCGGGGAGTTCCCACGACCAGACTCCAGGCCCGAAAGGCACGAGGTTATCGCCGCGCGGAACCACTAGGCGTCCTCGTTGCAGTCTTTGTAGAGAAGCTGCTAAAATCACTGTCGCCAAACTATGCAGGAGCAGCCGTCTCTCTGGAAAGAGACATCCGTCCAGATGGCTACAGTCTGCCGCCGCTCAAAGGATATTGCCTCAGCGTATATAGCTGGTCACACCCTTCTCTCCAAAAAAAAAAATATTCTCGTTCCGTCAACAACAGAAAGGATAAACTATCTCCCCTTCTCTCCTCTTATCCCCCCTTTCCCTCCTGGGTATGGTCGGCTGCTCGCTGTGGAAAGTTTACTCTCTGTTTCTATAGTTGAATGATGTGGTTGTGTTGTCCTTGTTTTAATTGTTTTATTCTTTCTTCATCTATAAACTCTAAGTTTGGAAGCGTTGACATTCCCACGTTTTGAGCCAAAACAAGTGGCAAGGTTATCGCAGCATCGAACGGCGACTGTCACCAGAAAGACGTCACCATCTTTTAGAATCCCTGCCGCCGTGGTACAGAGGTGCGGTCTCTCGCTCGAGAACGACTCCCGTTCAGAAGGCCGCGTCTCACCAAATCCTCTGGGCATCCTTTGTCCCATAGCGCCTCAAAGATTAGACGAAGGACTCCGTCACCACCACGAACGGCACCTCCCTTGTATAGCAGTTCGTCAGACATAAATAGCGTAGTCTTCCACAAGAAGGCATGCCCCCAACTCCCTGGCATCCAAAGACCGAAATATTTATTGCTGGACACTGCGCACGCCTTTTCCTTGTCGCAGTTCCCGGTTGTGTGTGAAGGCTACTGTACCAATCTTCTGGAGAGACACATTCGTAGCTGTGATAGTGATGGCTTTCGTTCGTTTCGCCCTTACTTTGCTGCCTCTGCCGTCGCAAAAAAAAAAAAAAAAAGGTGTTTGGCCGTGAAAGAGAAACTTAGGGTAAAGAGCTTATAAACGGTCGCCGCCTTTTTTAGTCATATACAGATGTAAAGATACTATGAGTACGCATGTGATTATAACCAAAGTATGGCCGGCGCTATACTTCGTTTATAGTCACCCACCATCATCTTTGGTTGTAATTACGTCTGCTTCTAACCAACAAGGCCGTTTTGGAACGCTTATTATAAAAGACATTTTACTGCCATCTCGCACTCACTTTTCTTGCAAGATGGCAACGGCCACCGAAGCTCCGTTACCATGGCCCGGGCTAAATGCTATGTTTGAACTGAGGTAAACGAGGTCAGACAATTGGCTGTCAGTCTCTATGACTAAACTCAAGCTGCTGAGCACACCAGGCAAGTCGAGCTCTAATATGAAAAAGCAAATTAAGATAAGTTGCTCTTCAATGTCATTTACTTTTTTTACGTAAAAATGTCCGGGCTGAGTTTTGTTAGCCAGAAGAATGCATCATTCTTTAAAGATCGTTTTGTTAGTCGCACTGTTTTCAGCTATATTCACAGCGCTCATCAATGTAAGCTAGCGAAAACACTTCGAAAACGGCTTAATTGAGGTTATTTGTATATTTCAGAAGAAGGGTAAATAAATCATGGCAGCTATATATATAAACATGAATATTTAGTATTTGTCTAAATTTGAGATTTTTAGACAGTTTCTTCTGTCCTAATTTGCGATACAATTTATTTAGCTAACATTTCGTTGTACCACACCCCTGATAACTAGAAATTAACAAGTGTGCTTTGCATCAAACCTAATTTTTTTTCTTATTTTTCGCTAATTCTTCATTCGCAGAAGCTACCAGAGTTCTAGATGCTTTTAAAAAACGAAAGACCGAGACTACAACCCACTTCCCGACTGGCCCTTCCTGAAGTAGATGAAGATCGACCCTACGCATTAAGTTCCCGTTTCTCAAGAACGGTTCGAGAAACTTGTGGCGACATTTGTGGTTGGGACGCTATACAGTCACATGCTAAAATCGTATACTAACAGCTGTCATATAACAACAATGAAACACAAAGTACCGACGAAGTAACGTAAAAGTAACGTCCGTTAGCCATGACAAGTAACGACACCGGTATTTCGTTACAGTTGCAAAATGGTAACGGAGCTTTGTAACGCGTTATTTTTTTTCTGAGGTAACGAGTAACGCTATTTCGTTACTTATTTTCGGTAACGGGCACAACACTGACTCACAGTGACTTCTTTATTTGGATTAACTTCGTTTCCATCCTCGTTGATCAACGCTATGTCAGAGTATCAATTATGACGATGTTGGTTTAGGGATGCAATGGCTCCAAGCTTCCATTCTTATTTTTACGCACATCCTCGAACTTGTAGTTCGCAACAGACAACAAGTAGTCTCGATTGCAACTCCTGACGCCACGGCGACGCAAATTGTGGTCGTGACGTCACAATCGGAAGCCTTAAGAGGGCGCTACCCAAATAGCTTAGCACTAATACTTCGGTTCGCCTCAAGTCCAGACGCAGCCGACGCTGCGAGCTGATTGGACCAATCAGACATTGTCAAAAGCGCTCCAGCATGGTGTTCGCCATGTTTCTCCACGTGTTCTGCCATCGGTAAACCAATCATAAACAAAGAAGGCCTAGTGACTTGCGCTTTTTATGCTGCTGGAACGGTCTCGTTGCCTTGTAGTTTCGGCTGCGTTGGAGCTTACACTGAAAGGAAGTCCAAAACACGGCTTGGGCCAGAAGCACGTCTTCTTCGCAATAAACAAAAGCCGTATTTTTCGTCCACAATCTGCGAAGAAACAAAAGCGATGCCTGTAGCGCGGTCACGCAATGCGGGTGGAATGGTGCGGTCAGGTACCTGAGGAAGGAGGCGCGACATGGCTAAATCTCATAGCCGTCTTGGTTGGCGACGTGGATCCCACAGACGACCACCACCAGATCTGGGTGATCCGTGAAGTAAGTGAACAAGCTCGGTGGGAGTTTCGAAAACCATCAAACATTGCACGTAGAAACTCGATACTACAAGAGTGGAATTTCGTATAACGCGAGCAACGTTTGAAAACAAGTCTTTCATGCAGACGACATGGAAAAATCTGCTTTCGTCGCGTCGTTACTGGCGAGATGCCAGGGAACCCGGCAATCCTGGCCTCGCGTCGAAGATGGAGAGAAGGGTTTTTCCGCAGGGGCGACGACAGGAGGAGGGGTCGAAATCTCTCCAAAGTGTCGCCCGTAAAGCTATCGCTTTACAAATATTGCGCCAAACACTGCGGGCAACCTGGTATTACAAAGCCTTTGTTCGCGTTGCCCGCTTGTTAAATGGTCCCTGGTCGTCTTCACTCTGAGGTTGACATATGCCATCGGTCAGGCGAGCGTTGCTCCGTCGTTGATAAAAGGCCGGCGAAGTATCTGCGGACGCGTTTTGGGTCGCGGCGCACGGCGATGGCAGTTAATAAATGTAACGCGTTGTTTAACCCGCCTCACGTGTCATTCTCCGAGGGAAGCATGAACATGGGAAAACCATTCATAAGGTAGGATACTTGAGACGACAGAAACAAATTAAAAGAAAACGCGTACTGCATACCTTTGAACAAAAATTTAAATAGGCGGTTCAGCGAACTGAATATTGCCAGAGGGTAGACAATACTTGCCATATTATTTATTATTGACCCTGGAGATTACATTACAGCTTTTAGAGAGGCATTGCACCTTTTTATTACACGGGAAACGACATGAGTTTAACATACACTTTTCATAATTTGTTTTACTCTGACTCTAAGCGCAGTTGATGAATTGAAAGGCAAGCAGCACTAAAATTCCAACTTCACTGCGTCCCTCGGTTTTTTGTGGGTGCACTATCATACTCTAAATCAGTGGTGGCCAAACCGCGGTTCCCCAGCCGCATGCGGCTCTTTGATGGTCCAAATGCGGCTCGCGGATCCCACTTAAGGGACCCCCCTCCCCCCCCCCCCCTTTTCGCCCCTTTCCGCGTTTCCCCAGGAAAAAAAAAAGATTTCAGAACAAAGCACACTGCAGCTTGCAGTTTGGCAGCCTTGTACTCCCATACGTGCAGTCATACATCTTTGTGACCCCATACGTACAGTCATATTCTAAACAAAAGTCAAGTCTGCACCCCCCCCCCCCCCCCCCCCCCCTCCGCGGCTCTTGGAAGTTCCGTGGTTTTGTTTGCGGCTCTTAGGCAGGGCCAGCCTGGCCACCCCAGCTCTAAATCAATAAAGCTCGGTTTACACGCCGTAATCTTGGAGTTCTAATATGCTATATGTGCGCTTGTATGTTCTTAGCTTTTGATTGCCCTCTCATCTATGGTCAAACAAAGCATAGCTCATATGCAACAGTGATGAGGAATGCAAAAATGTTCCAAAAGACGGGTAAATTCATGATTGAAAAGGTTTACTCCGACTTAACCTAACAAATTAATAACAAATAGTACAGACGTTTCGCCACCTATGCAGGAACTTGTCGAACACTGCTGGACGACAGGACACAGTTTTGACCTGGACAATGCGACGACGATGGCCTGAGAACAAAGGTGGGGGCAAAGAAAATTTGTCGAGTCCTGGTTCATTCGTCGCGACTCATCGGTGTGCAACACCAACCGTGGCTCCCTGCCGGCAGGGACCCCGGAACAGGGGTGCAACGGGGGCTTAAGCATCCGCTAACATTTTCCAGGGGGTGCTGGGCAATATGCTGAGCCCCCGTGCGTTTTGGCTGGAGACGTACTTAACAATGCCTGCACCCCTTCCCCCCTCCCCTCCGTGTCCCCCTTGCTGCTCAGCTCCGCCAAGCCACGTACTTGGCTAAGGGCAAGCAAGTGGCTCTCTGTTGGTACGGCTGGTTGCCTACCGACAGCACAACCCTCGCCCACAAAATTCCAGAAAAAAAAATTGCGAAGTAAAGCGAAGTGTCAGTAAACCGCGGACGACGCGACAGCTTCAAAAAAATGGGAAAGAAAAAAAAAAAGAGCCGGCGACTGGGGCTTGCATAGCACAGTGAGGGAGCCTAGGGTGCCTCCATGCGCTCATGAAGGCTCCCTACATTACTCCACACGCGGGTTGGCCATGAGGGGGAACGCGCAGCGCACTGTTTTTGTCCACACAGCCAGCCGGCTTCTTCGTGTTGTTTCTATTTTGAGCAACGACGTTTCCCCAAAAATACAAAAATTTCTCCTATTTTTTTTTTTTCAACGGCGTTTTTTTTTTTTCTTTTTGGGGGGGGGGGGGGGGAGGGTCAGGGTTACCACGAAGGTCGGGTAATTGCTTCCGCGTGGAGAGCTGATCGCGAGGCGCGGAGACGGTCTGCGCGAGAAGAAAGCCCTTCTTGAACGGAGACTGCCTACAGATGTAGCGAGTTGAGGGGGAAAAGTTTCCCGACTCCCAAGGCAAGAGAAGGGCGACACAGGTTGTAAAGGGAGAGATCGCACTGCGAAGCGCTGCTACCACGGTGGTCGTCGGAGACATCAAAGGATTGCGGCATCTTCGCCGGTATTTCTGCGTCTTTGTTTCCGAAACACAATTTTGGGTCTTGGCGAGCCAGCCTATGCTCAGGCGGGCGCCCTATTATGCACCCAGACCGTTTCAGAATATTTTCAAAGACGACCATAAAAACAGGAAACATGCTGAAATAAAAAAAAAAAAAATGCATCGCCACTGAAGGTGCTGGAACGAGAGGGATGTTTTTTCCTCGTCTCCCACAGTCCATCTGCTTCCTCCTCCCCAGCCTTCCTTTTCCTCGCCCTGTCACTTCACTAAAACTGCAGTTGTAGATCTGTCACTGTGAAATCCGTGGACGGTTTGTTTGGACATCTCAACATCAAGAAATGCGCGTTTTTTTTTGTTTTTTTGACGAGTGCAACGCTAAAAATACACAGTATTTAAAGTTTAACACTTTTAATCAGTATGGCTACCAAAAGGACGCTCCTTGATGTGTGTATGCGGGGGCCCAAGAAATTGGCAGTTTGTCAGGGAAATACACAAACCTTCGGCACGGCAGCAGCGGACCGTATCATACCAGAGTCACCCAGAATTTACAAAAAATATGGTAGGTTTTGTTTCAATTTTGTGTGTGTGCATGCGTAGCAAAGAAAGAGGGAATTGTCAAATCTTAGGTTGCATAAACTGCATTGCACAATGTTCCGTTGTTCCATGAAATAACCGTATAAAACAGTTTTGTAAAATATTGCGAAGGTATTTAGCACACAGACGTAGTTAGATGGTGGAAGTAATCAGTAAAATTTCAATAAAATTAGTTCACTAAACAAAACAAAAAAAAATCTTTTTTTTTTTTGTATTTTGCGTATGAACACCAAATAATATTTTGGGCCACTGTGGCGTTAATTCTGGCGAAATTAAGGCTATGTTATGTAATATTGTATTTTATTTTTATTCCACCCATTTTTTCAGTAATAATAAACGCCTCAGTTTCCCAGAAAAATGTTTGATAGTTTCGCGAAGAAGAGATTTCGCGAAAATTTACCCACGAAAAACTGCTTCTTTTTTCCTTTTCTTTTTTTCACCAAAAAAGTTAATTTCTTCATTAAAAAAAAAAATTAATCCACCACGTTTGGGCATCTCTGGAGTAAATCGTAACACGCACGTTAACAAGGAAATTTGCGCATAGAAACAATCGCAAGGGTTTAGGCGAGCTGGTGAATATATTAACCATGTTAAATAGAAGGGACAGAAAATAGACTGGACGACGTCTTGAGACACCGTCCTGTCTATTTTCTGTCCCTTCTATTTTTTTATGTTTCTTCTCTACCCCAGTCTCAGGTTAATTCAGCATGGTGAAATTTGCGCGGTCACTTCAAAGGGCTAACGAAACATCTTACGTGAACTCCCGGTAAAGTATGTCAGATCACCTATCCGCTTTTGGTGGGCATTGGTTTTAAAAGTCAGATTTGGGGGTTTAACGTGCCAAACCAACGACGGGCACCTGAAACGCCCCAGCGGAGGACTGGGGATTCATCTCGACCCCCCTGGGGATCTCTTGACCTGCAACCGAAAACTCGGTTACCCCCCACGGTGCCTTCTCTGCGATAAGCCCCCGTCAGATTGCGGGAATTCGAGCCCACCACCCGGGGATCCGTAGGCCGGCGCTTTGCCTCGGAGCCACCGAGACGGCTAGCTTTTCGATTTAAATTCCAAAAGCATTCCATTGTGGTGACGTGTTCTAAAGAAAGCCGCATTTCTCTTAAAGTAGAAAAATAGTTGTGGGTCTGCCTCGGTGTGTCGTAGTTTTATCCCGCTTAAATAACAAAAAAAAATCTTATTTATTTTTTAAAGAGGACAGATTGTTGTAGAGGGCTGCAGACTCGACAGCAACGTGCACATAAATTCGCATTCGACTAATGTAGATTCTTCAACGCTATAGCCCAATAATAAGACCAATGGTGGCCTTTGTTGACTATTTTTTAGTTAAAGATATGGCGGAAATCGATTAAGAGAACATATCTAGAGTTCAATGTTGTTTATCCTGTGCAATTTATTGAGCACAGTCTGTAAAATTGATAATAATTATAACAGGCAAAGTGTGTCTTCCGTTGAACCTCGTTGGTGTGGTACACATTTTTGTCTTGTCAAAACGACTCTAGATGCTAGCCAATGATCTAAAGCGCAAAGATGTTATCGAGTCCGTGTGTTTTTTTTTCACTTTTAAACCTTTCAACGAACGTGAACCAACTAGCCCAATCCAAAAAAATAATTCATGTTATCGAGCTTTCTTTCGGTTCCATTGTGATGTTCATGCTTTTGACCTCCGCCGGTGACGTCGAAGTTAACCCCGGACCCACCACGAATGCCGAAAAAATTGATAAGCTGCAAAGAACTGTTGAAAGTTTGGTTACGGCGTCCACCCAGAATCAACTTGAAAATTCTGTTAAGTTGGACCAAATCAACAGCGGCATTGCTGCTCTTGGAGTCCGGGTGACAAATCTTGAACTCAAAGCGCACGAAATCACAAATATGCAGGTGAATTTGAGCACTGTTGAAGCAACGGTACATAGTATTAAATGCGACTCGGTTTCTTTTCGGGACCACCTGTCTGGAATAAGTAGCGTTGTCGACGACATGGAGAACAGAATTAGACGAAACAATCTAATATTCAAAGGCTTACCCGAAATAGAAAATGAGTCCTGGAACGATGCTAAAACCATCGTCACTGGCTTCGCCCGAGAAATACTTGGCATAGAAATGGGCGAAATCGAAAGGGCTCACCGATTGGGTAGAAAACGACCAGGATCCAGCCGACCGATAATCGTAAAATTCCTGCGCTATCAAAGTAAAGAAGAGGTTCTTAAAAATGGTTTTAAACTGAAGAACGTGTCTCCACAAATCAGGATATCGGAGGACTTTTCTGATAGGGTGCGCATTGCGAGGCAGAATTTGTGGGTCTTTGCTGAACAATTTAGAAATAGTGGTGCAAAATATAAGATTAGTTACAATAAACTACATTCCGGAACAGCGACATATGTTTACGATGCAGCTAGTGACTCAGTTGTTCTGCTTCGTGCGCCTCATCAAGACGGAACATCAAACAACTGACTCGCTGTAAACCAACAACGTCCAAATCGCGCTGTCTCTCTTAACCTTTCTTTTTTTGTCGCAAATTTTCGAAGCATTTCGTCCAAACAGGATGAACTTGAGAACGTCACTTGCTCTAGCCAGCCAGACGTCATTCTTGGAACGGAAACGTGGTTAACTACCGATATAAGAAATGATGAGCTCATTTTAAACAGATCGTACAATATTTTTCATAAAGATAGACTGCTGGCTAGAGGCGGTGGCGTAATCATCGCTGTCAAAAAACCTATGTCATGCTCGCAAGTAGAATGTTCTTCTGATCTTGAAATTTTGTGGATTCGTATTAAACTGGATTTTCGCTGTGTCATAGTAGGTGTTTGTTATCGTCCACCCCATTTTAATCGCTCAGATTTCAACATCTCATTGCACCATGCCCTTGGAACTGTCACCAAGGAATTTCCTACTGACCACTTCTTTCTTGGTGGCGATTTTAATTATCCCGAAATAAACTGGTCAACGCTAATGCCGCTCCCTGACTGCGCAAACTCTCGACAGTGTACAGAGTTCCTTTCAATAACTGGTGTGTATGGTCTCCAACAAATTATCACCTCGGCCACCCGTCGTGACGCGATATTAGATCTGTTTTTCACTAATAAACCCGAATGTGTGACGTCCGTCACTATCATGGAGCATATAAGTGATCATGCTTTGATTCAAATCGAAACATCATTAGGAGTAACGCGCTCCGAAAATACGCCGAAAACGATATTCGCATTTTCACGAGCCAATATTGAAGGACTCACAATAGCCATAACGAACTTTGAAAGGTATTACGTTTTGTCAAATTGTGACCGATCCGCAAGTGAAAACTGGATACTCATTAAAAATACTTTCATGAAACTACTCGAACAATTTGTTCCCAAAACTTCAGTTCGTTGTGATCACACATCTCCCTGGTTTAATAACAATTTAAAACGTATGTTAAATAAAAAAAAAAGATTATTCGCAAATGCAAAAAAAAAATAATTTTGATGTTTGGTCCTCATATTACTCCTTCCCAAAATTGTGTAAAAGCGAAGTAAAGAAAGCAAAAAAAAGTTTTCTTTTCGGTGACTTTGCCACAGATCTTATCTACAGACCCCAAGCGATTCTGGAAGATAATAAATCCAAAAGAATCTAGAGATTGCCCAGTGTTCATAAATGACCAAGGTGAAACACTCTGTGATGACCAGGCTGCCGATTCGTTGAATTCATTCTTCGCCAGCATTTTTACGCACGAAATCTTTCCACTCCCCCCATACTGCCCACCTTTTCATGAAGCGTTGAAGCCTCCAATTATTTTCACTCCTGAAGGAATTCTTAAAACTATCTCAAACTTGTCCTCCAATAGCGCTCCTGGGAACGATGGGATATCGTCCAAATTTCTTAAACTAATTGATCATTCAGTATCCAACATATTGAGCATACTCTTTCAGCAAAGTCTGAATTCTGGTAAGGTACCATACGATTGGCGTTTCTCCCAAGTTAGACCCATCTTGAAATCGGGCAGCAAATCAAATCCATCTAACTACCGTCCCATCTCGTTGACTAGTGTACCCTGCAAGCTCATGGAACATGTACTTTACTCTCACATCATTTTATACCTGGACCATCGCGACTTTTTTTTTCCCAACCAGCATGGTTTTAGAAAACATCATTCATGTATCAGCCAACTATTTGAATTTACCACGGATCTTCACTTTAATAATCATTCCTCAACAGAAACCGACGTTATTTTTATTGATTTTTCGAAAGCTTTCGATACCGTACCGCACCAAGGACTACTTCTTAAACTTTCTCTTCTCCACATCCATTCTTCAGTCATCAGTTGGATAGCTTCGTTTCTAACAGAGAGAGAGCAGTCAGTTTCAGTCAACAGTTCTTCATCAGCATCAGTCGCAGTAACTTCCGGTGTTCCCCAAGGCAGCGTCCTCGGCCCCCTTCTTTTCCTTATCTATATTAATGATCTTCCTTCCTCAATTAACTCGACTATTCGGCTATTTGCCGATGACTGTGTTGTATACAGAAACATTACTGACCCGACAGATCATTTCATTCTTCAAAACGATCTCGACACCATAAGCTCCTGGTGCACCCATTGGCAGATGAATATTAACCCCGGAAAATGCAAACAAATGACCGTTACCACCAACTCAACCAGATCATCTCGCGAATATTCATTACTGTCACAACAATTAGAAAGTGTCTCATTATACAAATACTTGGGTGTCCATATTTCTGAAACATTATCATGGCATGAACATATCGACAACATAATCGCCAGCTCAACGAGATCATTAGCTTTCTTGAGGCGGAACCTCTATCTGGCCCCTGCTGCGACAAAATTACTCGCCTATAAAACAATAATTCGACCCAAACTTGA
This sequence comes from Ixodes scapularis, assembly GCF_016920785.2. Lineage (NCBI taxonomy): Eukaryota > Metazoa > Arthropoda > Arachnida > Ixodida > Ixodidae > Ixodes > Ixodes scapularis. The sequence continues at coordinate 8,503 of NW_024610081.1, read as the reverse complement.
ATACGCAAGCGTTGTGTGGAATCCACATCAAAATTATCTAATATCTAACCTAGAATCCATTCAAAACAAAGCTACCCGGTTCATCCTTAACGATTACTCTCCACAAAGTAGTGTCTCCGCCTTAAAATCGAGACTTGGTCTCGCTTCATTAGCCACACGGCGCAAAATTAAACGCATGTGTTTCTTCCATCAAGTTTACCATAGTAATTCACAGTTCAGAAATATTTATTGTCAAAAAGCCCATTATATATCTCCTCGAAACGACAACACATGTAAATTCTTTCAATATCGCTCCCATAATAACTCATTCATGTTTTCTCCCTTAATATTATGTATTACAGAATGGAATAACTTGCCAGATCATCTTGTAACCAACTTAGATATTACAGCGTTTGAAGAAATGTGCGTGCTTTTGTTCAATGAGTAGCGAACGTATGTTTGTGTATATATATATCTTGTTTTATTTTGTGGTTAGACGAGATGTGGTTGTATTAGTGTTCTTACGTTATGTTTTATATTGTATTCCCATTTATTGCCACCCCCCTCATGTAATGCGTCCTCAAAGACGCCCTTGAGGTAAATAAATGAAATGAAATGAAATGAAAAATGCTGACGACCGCATCCACCGGTGGTAAGCTCGGTCTATATGTCGAAGCGGACGCTTTTTTGAAATTTTCAAGATTGTTTGTCACAACTTTTTACAAGACCAGAGCTACGCCTAGAAACTTCACAGGAATGCATCCAGGATTAAAATACACCTTCGCTGAAAATGTCAGCTCTCTATGTGAAGGCGCCCAATCTTCCAGTACATTTTACATCGACACGGTGGCACAGATCTCTAGATCTGTGCCACCGTGTAGCTGCTACTATTGGATCCGACTGCGTCAACATTTCATTGCTTCGTGGCAAGAATTCTGGATAATGTAGGGATACACGGTATAGGAAAATAGGAAATGATAATTAACCTTCTATAAACAGTGAAATTTTGGTAATAACTGTTTTTTCAATTTTCATTTTTTTCACCTCCCCCCCCCCCTCCAACTGCACCCTTTACTTCGACCGTGAGCCCCCCTTCCCCCCCCCCCCCCCCCCGTAAAATATACTTCCGGGGTCGCTGCCTGCCGGACGTTTACGGGGACGTGTGTGATAAGTAGACTGGTCGACCTCACCTCATATGTATCAGTGTATACTGAAGATGCCAACTGCATAGGTGGCGAAACGTCTGTTCCTTTTTTATTAATTTGCCATGTTAAGTCGGAGTAAACCTTTTAAATCATGAATTCACCCGGCTTTTGGAACATTTTTGCATTTATCCGAGCTCTCTACGGAAGTATTCTTCTTGGCACTTTGAGGGAGTACATCAACCAGTCTACGAGGATCGTGCGGCTGGAATGTCACCTGCGCTTCAACTACGAGTGCCTGAACAACAACGTGGTGCCCAGAAGTCTCCCCTGCAAGACCCTCGTCGTCACCCCCTACGGCCGCACGCTCGCATGGAATTTCAGCCGCAACTGCCTGAAAGCCAGAATCCAGGATAACAAGCAACAAATACAGCAAGTAAGACGTCGTGTGTACGCGGCGGAAACCTGTCTCCGGTCTAGGCTTCGTTCCAATGACTTCCACGATATCATCAGGGCGCGCAAACAAGCTGAAGATTTGGAAATAGGCAAGTGCACCAAAGTCCATCGCCAGAAGTTGTCCCGGCTGTTACCTCGCCATCGGCCAGAACAGGATAGTTTAGAAGCAGTGCATAACCTTTCCTCGAAACGTCTATCGGACAACCACATGAGATTATTGTCGAAGGGCCTGAATTTCGCAACTGCCCCACGGGAAGTGCCCAAACGTGATATCATCGTGGAGGTTGAGGAGAAGTGGCGGCATGTCCAGGATACAACTGGGGTAAACTGGGCTCGTAGCCGAATTGTAAGTGTCCTGGCGAATGAAAAAAGCACTCGGACGAACCTTACCGCTGGGGAACGGACGGCGCTAAATGACCTCAAATCAGATAAATCTATCGTTATCCTCCTGGCAGATAAGGAAAAGGGTACTGTGTTGCTAGATCGAAAGGATTATGAGGAGAAAATGTACAGCATCTTGAACGATCCCTCGCACTTTATGAAGCTGAACCGTGACCCCGACAGCAAAGTCAGAGCGCCAGCTCGTTGAACATTAACGGGTACTACATAGCAAAGGACGTTTAGATCAAACGTTGTACCGCCGACTGTTTTCTTCGGACGGGGCCACTCCAACCACCTGTGGGCTACCTAAGGTGCATAAAGAGGGCGGCCTTCTCCGTCCGATCGTATCTTTTGTTGGTTCACCAACTTACAACCTGTCGAAGTTCTTGGTTGAAGTGCTGAAGCCGTTAACTGAGGACAACTCTAGGTCGGTTAGAAACTCCCGCGATTTTCTAACCGAGGTCCGTACGCAGCAGCTTGATGATGACGATGTGATGGTGTCTTTTGATGTTATCTCAATGTTTGCAAATGTCCCCATTGGCCTGGCTATCGCTTAATTTGGAGAGTCGTACGCCCTTATTTGTGGAGGATATTGTACTTTTGTTGCGGTTTTTGCTTGAATCAAACCTACTTCAGTTTCGCCAACACGATTTGCCATCGAATTGAAGGGTGCCCTATGGAATGTCCTGTTTCTGTTACCGCAGCAAACTTAATTATGGAGCACGTCCAAACACGGATGCTAGACTCAGTGCCCTTTCCGGTGAAAATGTATTGTAGGTACGTAGATGACACTTTTGTAATTTTGAAAAGAATCAACCTAGAGGCTCTCCACGGGGCGCTGAACAGAGTACACCACGCCATTCAGTTCACGTACGAAACAAAGAGAGATAATGTGTTGCCTTTTTTTAATGTGCTGGTACGCCGGGCCAGTAATGGCAGTGTAGAAACGACGGTGTACTGTAAGCAGTGTGACACCGGAAATTGTTTTGTCATTTGACTCGCATCACCCGACCGAACACAAACGGTCTGTTGTAAGAACATTTTTATCACGTTGTGATGCAGTGTGCTCTAACAAGCAGCTACGGTTGCAAGAAGTAGAAAATGTGGTTGGTGCGTTAGAGCGGCGCCATTATCCCAGGACGTTTATTAACGATACGCAGAGGCGAATGGAGAGGGAAAGGGGGAGTGAGTCACGAGTGCGGGCAACGTCTATTGTATCTATTCCCTATGTCCAGGGCGTGTCACATGCTGTTCGGAGAGCTTTGCCCCCGCTGGGCGTACAAACTGTTTTTAAACCACATTATACCTTGGCGAATGTGTTCCCGAAACCGAAGAACCGTACCTCCGCAGACGGTCACAGCGGGTTCGTATACAAAGTGCAGTGCGGGGATTGTGATGCGACCTACATCGGCGAAACGGGCAGAAAGAGGGCAACGAGATTGAAAGAACACAAAAGGGACGTTGCCAAGGCCACCCATGCCACGCGGTCCAAGGCAGAACTTGTTGAACACTGCTCGACGACAGGACACAGTTTCGATCTGTACAATGCGACGACGCTGGCCCGAGAACAAAGGTGGGGGCAAAAAAAATTTGTCGAGTCCTGGTTCATTCGTCGTGACGCATCGGTGTGCAACACCAACCTAGGCCCCCTGCCGGGCGTTTACGGGGATGTGTGTAATAAGTAGGCTGGTTGACCTCACCTCATTTGTGTCAGTGTATACTGAAGATGCCACCTGCATAGGTGGCGAAACGTCTGTACATTTTATTATTAATTTGTTACGTTAAGTCGGAGTAAACCTTTTCAATCAGTGATGAGGAACAAGGTAAAGGTGTGCATTGTGCAGAATTCTACCGTCTGCCAAGTGAAGGATTCTCCCGTTATCTGAAATGAGAAGTCTTCTGGCGCGCAATTAACGGACCAAGCGCAGAAATAAGTTGCAACAACGACAGGGTTTACTTATTTTCACGTTCAGAGCAATTGCAGCATCAATATTTTTTTGTTCTCCTTCAACATCGCCAGTAGGAGGCAGGCGGGGTTTTAAGAAAAAAAAAGGAAGGAAATACTTCGACCCAAGCACAACAACCAAGGAAGCTTAGAGGAGTAAATAAAGAGCAAAACAAGATCACATGCCAAGAAATCTCGAAGCAAATTTCCACGTGTCACGGAAAGTGGATTTCAGATGCAGAAAGTCGGGCGAAGTTTGTTCCAAAAAAAACAACAAACAAGTATCACTTCTACGTGCATTGACTTGCCTCGAGGCTCTATGCCCTGAAAAAGTCCTATATTTCTTGTTTAAAAAACGCGCATTCCATTTCACATTTGAATTCGGTGCGCCGTCTAAAAGCCAAGTTTATATTCTCAGGGTTTTTTGTTGAAAACGTGTTTTAGGGGTGTCGCAGTGCCCGTAGGATTTTATATTGATCCTGAGTTGAATATTTGGCTCACTTTATATTTTCGTGCTCTTTTCTTAGCAATGGCATTGAACAAATGTTCCCTCGGCTTCAAGTCGAATGATTTGGCATGCTTTCTTTTACTTAAATGCCGGCATGAGAATGAGCTTATAAGTTAAAGGACTGAAGGCCGTGAAGGTGCGTGTCTTGAAAAGAACAAAGTAATCAATAAAAAAAAATAAAGACACGACAAAACAGACCCATTTGAAAAATGCGCATCTGTTGTCCGTTGTCTTAGGTAGTTATTACTTTATTTCTTTTGGCTTAGACCTAAAAGAAAAACTGAAACCTTCAACAATCCTAGCAAGAGGAATGGAGAGCAAATATTAAGTTTTATAAATAAAGACCGATTTCTTATTAATTTTAAGAGTTATGTTTTTCTACTTAAGTCTAACTTATACTGAACGTACCGAGAAAAAGAAAACATTGTCTACAAGACTATACAACGCCAAAATATATATAAAACAGAAAGGGGTTCGTCACCTCGATTATTTTCACTTTAATACATATAGCGAAATGTTAATACCCTCCTTTGCAAGACCAAGAGCAAAATATTTTAGTCACAATCTTTAGTCACTCTTTGTAGTCACCGTATTAGCATGTACAGGGTGCTTGTTCATTTTGACAATAGAGTTTTATAAATAAAAAGCCGTTAAAGCTACACGATGTGGCATGTGCAGGTTAATGATATGATCCAGGCTACATAACATAGGGGTTAATCGTGACGATAAGTCGTATAATTATCTTTAATTTATTAAAAAACTATTTAACTCGGGAAAATAAACATATGGTTAAATTTAGGATCGTTCTGAGCATCATGGAAAGCTATCAAATAAGTCAATTTTAGAAAGATTCGGAGCGCCTGGTAGCCGAGGTGGTGTTGGCACTCCTGCCACAGCCAGAAGGCTGGCGCTACGAAGGTAGGCATGATAATTTGATCATCCGCATCTTCGGACTGCAAGCCAACCCTCTTTAGAAAAAGTTGTACCTTAAGGCAACCACCGCGCTTCCCACGGGCTCCACTTCTCTAAGATGTTCTGATTTAGTTGTTTTCGATGACGATCACCAAGTTTCTAATTGCGACCATATGTTTATTTTCACTGACTGAAAATGTAATTAACATATGCGATTTATTGTGATGACTAAACCATTACCTCCATCTGGCTGTGCTCAGGAGTACACAGTGTTTGCAACCTTCATCCTCCAGATCAGAGTCAGTTAAATGCAGGCCGATGTGTGAGAGCAAACAATAATAATTTAAATGTGGACAATGTTCCCACGAACCTGTCATACCCGTATTTTGTATTGCTCTGGCTGGCTCCTAGAACTGAATAGGTCCCTCAAAAACTACTAGTGATATGAAGTGATTAACTCGGGATTGAAGCAAGGACGATGAAGAGTGGTACTCATTAATACATTGCCTATGGTAAACCTTAAAAAACAAACAAAAAAAACACCAACACCGCCGTCGTGTTCGCGCTGACTGTGTGGCGCAGCGTACGTTACACATAGGGTCAAACTGTTTTTCTTAAACAACACTGATACTGGCTGCTGTTACCGCATTTTCGGGCAGTAAAATATCGTCCACGATTCTGGGACGTCAGAGAAGGCTTGTATTACTTTAATAAAAAATCACTAACAAAAAAAAAATTTTTTTTTTTAGGCGCTAATTTTATGTCCGTTTGAGAAATTCGCTGCGGACCTTCGTGACACTCAGCATAGAAGATAAAGACAATGGAAGTCCCTTAATTGACGCGGAAGCCAGAGATCATAAGTAATGAGTACTCTTTTACTTTGAAGTTTAAAAATCACCGAAAGTCACAGAGAAAGAAAGAAGCTAAATGCAATGGCCTTTCAGACATTTTCCGTAAACAATTTGGGGAATAGAGACATAAATTCCTTCCCGCTACCTCCCGAACACTTCTGACGCCCCGAAGCTATACCCAACGCAGAGCAGAGTTGCAACCAGACTAAGAAATTAATCAGTTACTTTTTTGAAGTAATTTTGTAATTGCCCCGTTACTTTTTTTTTTGCGTCAGTAATTTTTAATGTAATTTTGTTACGAAATATTGGTAACGGGTTACTTTACTTACTTTTTACTCTTTCTTTTTCATATAAACATAATGTACAACCTGGAGCAATATGAGCAGGCAGTTCAGCAGCATCAAAACCGTAACATCAACAAAAGTTTCAAAAATTGTAAAGGTCGTAAAGAAGATACTAACCGAAGAGAAAACTAGGAAAACGAGCAAGGCGTATACAAATTTGCGAAAAACATAGATCAAGACGACAACGGCGAGGAGACGTTGTCTTCTTGATCTCCTAGCAAAGGTAGCCGCTGTTACTCAGCATGCGCAACGCTAGTTTTGTCTGCAGAATTCCAGGGATCATCTCCAGTGGCTTTAAGCTAACGGAACGGCGGGTGTGGTTGCAGCTTTCGCTGCTTTGTCAGCTTACAAGTGAACGGATTGTACCTACACGCTTTCTCTCAAATGCAATATTTTCTTTTTACAAGGACTACAGTAACGAGGACGTATGAGAAAGGGAAATTAGCGTTGAATTACATTTTGGAAACTTCAAAATTGTTTTTATTGTTTTCGTGATAAGAGTACGAGAAAAGTAAAGTGAAAGTAGTTTGTATCTTGACGAGTAAATTAATCCCTTACTTTCTAGCGAAAGTATTTTGTAACGGTAATGCATTACATTTGTGGCTCGGTAATTTGTAATTGTAATTTATTATATTTTGAAGTAACGGGCACAAGTATGTTTGCAATTCTAAGTACCCGGTGCATCTTTACTTTTGAGTTTGAAAAGCACTGAGAATTAGATTGTAGACGCTGTACAGCAATGAATTCACTGAAAACGGCGCATTCTTGAAAGCCCACATAAAAAATAGAGTGACTAGCCATTAACCAGCATAATCAGCGTTTAAGGAAAAAATGAAGAGCCGCGGGGTGCCCTGTGTTGTGTAGGATGTTTCGTTTTCTGTAATGTTCGGCGCTTCTAAAACCGCAAGATAAACCAACTAAACCAAAAACGCCAAATTGTTCGTTTGTGGGTTTTCCTTTGAAGTATGGGCAAAGCAGGCAATTTTGGTTTTTTCACAACTCTAATTTACAGCACTAATGTATCAGCTTAATTTCATTGTCGCACACCAATATTGGCAATTAATTTAAGCTAGATTTTACTCATTCAACCGACAGCGTTTTAAATGTTTAACGTATTTTTATATACCGATTTAGGCTGCGTTTTCAGTGATGCATATTGGGGAAACACGCCTGAAAGGGGATTCAATATAATTTTCCGAAGCGGTCATATGTTTTATAGGAATTCATTTCCAACACATATCCTTTAGAAAAAAAAAACAACTTGCACTTATACAAACTGAGAGAACTGGTACCCTTAAAGATAGGAGCAAAGCTAATTCCATGGTTATTCCGGTTCCCGTCCCCGCAACCAAACCTCTATTATTTTGTCTGAGATTCGGATAATCTCAGCTAACAAGGTCATGCTATTTTAATTTGTTTACACTCTATTTGCTATTAGTCCAAATTTTGTGGTGTAGATGACTGATTATTGTACAGCTCACCGTACCGACATTGCATTTTTTGTATAGTAGTTCTCAATAAACGTCGATATCAAAATTTAATAACACACGCACATTTTCTAACCGCACTGTATATCTTGCTAAACGCATACAGCGTTAATCTCTACTAAACGTGTAATATGTCCCTGAGCTTTTATTCGTTTAAGAGAAAGTATGTTTACTTCGGAGCTTTATAAAATAGTAAGTCACAATTCGGCAGGATCATAAAAGGATATCAGACATGCTGTGTGCATTTATATTTCTCTAGCGCGGTACAATTTTCATACCTTATTTAGTTTTTTCCATCGAAATACAAGTTTGACTGTATTACCAATATTGTGACACTATTAAGACCGATATATCATGTTACAATTTGTGAGGAATGGTTGGCTTCTATGTAAAAGTTTCAAATGCTACATTAGTTTTGCTTAAGAGAGAGGTGGAGTGTTCTGTGAAGGTGGCTCTCAGAGTCTGCTACCGTAGCAAATCAAGGTTCCTCCGTACTAT